>NC_133212.1:22833587-23063587 GCF_958299795.1 Porites lutea
AGAGAAAGTTTCAATAAAGAAATCTGTGATCGGTAAACACACCACCATTGGAGAGAAAGTCAAGATCAGTAACTCTGTAATCATGGATCATGTAACCATAAGAGATGGGTAAGTCAATAATAATATTATTATTACAAAATATGCCAACCATTCCTTTCTTTTGATCTGTGAAGACTCAGGGACATTCAGGTAGGGCAGAAGGATTCACTTTAAAAGTGCTGTCAGTTTTTGTCATTGTATAATTTTCACCTGCCCCAACTAGGTGTTGCTCTTTCTGACTTTCTGCTAGTGCACAGTGGATCCCTTTAAAACAGTGAAGTGGCTTGAATTACATTATTGGTGATGAATGTTTTATTTTTTTTTACACTTACAGTCACACCAGGTAAAGTGTATCGCCCCTAGATTCCATTAATGAATCCATTATTTGAAAAAATGAATCTGTTAGTTGTGCCACAACCAGTATTCCAAATTCAAATCTGCATTTCAGCATGTGTAATGAGCAGTGATATTTTGGCTACAACTTCTCAGTTTTGGGTTGGATTGAAAAATCTTTGAATGGATAAAATGCTTTGAAAGCATTTATATCAAATTCAAGAAAACTGAGCTGGCAGAAATTTTATAACTTCCTAATGTGTGAATTCACTTCTCAATACGTATGCAGGAATGCAGAGATGAATCTGAAATCTACCATTACCAACTACCAACGGATTTAACTTTCGAAAACAATAAATTGATTAAAAAATTGATTCTTGTGGAGTATGCTTGACCAGGCTTTACCTTAACATTCTGTTATTATTATGGTTTGTCTTGCTAGATGCAACATCCAAGGGAGCATTATATGCACAAATGCATACATCAAAGACAATGCCAGTCTTAAAGATTGCCAGGTTGGAGACTCGCATACCATAACAGAGGCAGGTGAGTGGTTGAGGCTATTTAATTTGATTTTATGTTTTTAAACTAATTAACGAATATTACAAATTAAATAATTTTTAATGTGCAGTTAAGCTTGTGTAGCCAAAGACATTCTAGGCTGTGTGGCAAGGGCTCTTCTTAAATTGAAAATACCGTGAAATTCCGAAA
Source organism: Porites lutea (assembly GCF_958299795.1). Classification (NCBI taxonomy): domain Eukaryota; kingdom Metazoa; phylum Cnidaria; class Anthozoa; order Scleractinia; family Poritidae; genus Porites; species Porites lutea. The sequence goes on from NC_133212.1 coordinate 22,834,671, forward strand.
ATAAGCCTCTCCATGTATAAGCCCCTCCAAATATAAGCCCCCCAAGCCGGTAATGTAAAAAACCCTCCAATAAATCATCCCTCCAAATATAAGCCCCGTGGGGGCTTGTAATTGGAAAATTGCCCTCAAATGCAAAGTGAATCAAAGCAAAACGGTAAATTTACTTCCAACTATAAGGCTAGCCCAATCAATTTTGAGACACAAATTTCTCTCTGCAGATAAGCCCCTCCGAATATAAGCCCCTCCAAAAATAAGCCCCTCAAAAAGGGCCTTTGAAAAATATGAGCCCCGTGGCTTATTTTCAGAATTTTATGGTAGCTGTTTTCTTTTCAGAAAAGGTACGGTATACACACATAGCCTTAGTCTAGGCTGCTTTTTATATTATAGCTGATAAAGTCTTGGGGTAGGAATATATGATGTAGTCGCAAGAGCATTTGCCTTCCATCAATGTGACCTGGGTTCAAATCGTGGCGTCAACACCATACGTGGGTGAAGTCTTTTGTTGGTTCTCTCCTTTGCTCTGAGTGGTGTTTTTTGGGTACTCTGGATTCCCCCCCTCCTCAAAAACCAACATTTCTTAATTCCAATTCGTCTGTGAATGGCCAGTACTAAGACAAAGAACCACTTAAAATTGTGGATCTGCTACACTGTACCTTAAAATCATTATTTATATTATTTATTTATTTACTTAAGTGTTTGCGAAGAATAAATTTTATTAAACTCTCATTTGTTTTTCAGACAAGTCAATTGTGTAAAACTTACACCTTTAGTTCTTTTCTTTTTTGTAGCTGATCTGAAGGGAGAGGCCCTCACTGCAGAACAGATAATGGACTTTGAATGATAAAGAGATAAAATAGCTGAACTGAAACACTCCAAAAGAATAACTGTTTTAACAGTTATTCTTCTTTTTGGCCTCAAAGATTTAAAAATCTTTGAGGCACTAAATAATATATTCTGAATTCTACATAGTTAACTGTGCAGCCAAATTCTTTTTAGCTTGCATGTGGCACTTCCACAAACAGCTCCAGTACTACCACGCTTCGTAAAATTCTCAAATAAAACATTGAATAAATATATTAGTATTATTATAATATTATTTACTAAGTCTATTATTATAAATTATTTTGTTAATATTTATATCCCTGCCCTTTGAACCCAAAATTCGCAAGATATTTACAGTCACCACAACAAGAACCATATGATAATGTTATTATTATAATATTCCTATTAATATTCTTATAGCATTGTAACACATAAATCCCTTCTTTGGGGGTTGGCACTGTTTGTTATCAGCTGATAAATTAACATAAGTAGAGGTGTGCGGAAAAGGGACCTGAATAATGAAGTGTTGGAAACATTACCACTTTTTACCTCATTTTTGCTTCTTTCTTCCTTCGCCCCCATCCCCCCCCCCCCCCCCCCCACACCACACACACACACTTGAAGGTCAATTTTTCATGTGTGTGTAACTGTTGTTCTGTTATATTGTACAAAACTAAAGTGTTTGTGTACATAATTGTTCTGTTATATCCCAAGACTGAATTGAATAGACAGGGGAATATTTAGCGAAAGGGAAGACTATATATTTTGAAGATTTACATAAACGGCATAAAATGGAGCAAGTTTACAATCTTAAATTCCCAACTGATTAGTCCTTGATTGTAGTTATCACAATTCACTTGGGGCTTTTTCTTGTGGGCACCCTTTAGTTATCGACAGTGGTCCATTCTTCTTCGTCTGAAATACCTTCTAGAGTCTGTTTCAAAATCCTGTTGAATTCCTTGGCATTGTCAACATGAATGTCATGGCCAGCATTCTTTACAATAAAGACTTCTACCTTGGAATTCTCTCGAGTACATTTGATCTCGTACGCAGTGCGATGGTCAAAAAATGTCGACGATCCGTACATTACTGTCATTGGAATATCATCGGGAAGCTCTGAGACTCGTTTTACCATCGGCGATTTGGCCCACATTAGGAAAACATTCATGTGTCGAAATGCGTCTTCACCTGAGGGAGTCTGAGCATTGCAGTGGTAGATGTACTCGAGCATCGTCTTGTCCTTCCAAAGCTCCGATTCTTGTTTGTTTGTGTCGAATTGTGCCAAGCGAGCAATCCATGGTCCGAGCGGTCCAAAAACTCTAAGAGGGGAAAGCACATTACAGGTATTAATAAGGAAATTGGAAAAGTGAACCCATCGTGGAAGAACATCATATTGCTGTTCAGAATCGGGATGTCGGTCGACTATTCCGCCAGGTAAAATCGCGAAACCCCAGGGGTCAGAAAGAAGAAGATGCTCGATTCTCTCAGGATATTTCAAAGCATAAGCCGTGACTATATACCCTCCTAGGCTATGCCCAAGAAGGATAATCTTTTCCAGCCCCATCGCCCTTCTCCATTCTTCAATGTATTGAACAAATTTGTTCTCAGCTTCTTTGCAGTCGCTTGAAAACACAGGTCGGGAACTTCGACCGAAACCTGGTAAATCGAACGCAAAGACGCTTCTCTCTTCACTCAGGTCGGTGAAGTTTTGCGCCCACCAACAGACGCCACTTATGAATCCGTGGACAAGGACAAGTGGAGGTTCCTTTGACGGCGTCAGATTCACTTGAATGGTCCACATTTCAACGTCGTCGCCCACACGAATAAAATTACCGATCCATGGTCGTTTTATCCGCTTCAGAATTTTGGACTCCGCGTCTTGAAGTTGTTCCTTTGATGTCGGAAACCATAAGCTTGATACCCAGTCGCAAATGGTCTTCAAAATTTCGCTCATTGCTTGCAGAACTGAAACTTCAATGAGCAGTATTTTATTGCAAAAACCAAAATTAATTTGAGGCACAGAGCAGGTACAAAGTTTGTTTACATCTTTAAATATTGGAATCACGTGACTGCAAATGGCGCCACGTACATGCTCTTGAATTTGGGTTGACCGCAAACATATTCTTTTTGGCAAAAATAGGTGACAGCGTTCTTACGCGAACATGTTGCAGTTTTTATTCGATCCGATCCAACTTCAGCTTGCACTGATGCGCGATATTTTTTTTTGTGAAAAACCCACAGAGCTTTATGTGTTTTGGGTGTGGCCTTACCTTTTGAAATTTTCTCTAATGCGTGTGAGGAGAAGTGATGTTGACTAAACTGACAGTTTATAAAACTGAAAATCACACCGAAACGAAAAAAGGACCAGTATGTTACAAGAGCGTTCTGAATCAAGAGTGTACATAACGGGCTTCTGTAACAACCCGTTCAACGTAACAGGGCAGATATGCACTTTGCAAATTCATGAACGGTCATGATACACTCATACATAGAATTTATTTAAACAGTATAGCTTACTCGCAAAAAGGATTTCCTTGCGACCACCGAGGGTAATATTTGGGAAAGGATGGCAATTTTTGGAAGTCTCGACCAGCCAGGCTGCCCGGCCCAATGTAGAAGCCCACAGCTACGTGGCCTCACACGCAGGCGTCTTTAGGGGTAGGGATGAGAAACGAGCTCCCCTGAAAACGCCTGCATTGGAGGCTAACAGCTATCTAGACTTTGTAAAACAGCCCCATCCTCCACTCCCCCTCTCAGAGGAGAGGGGGCAGCTGTACGCAGGCTACAGTTACCGAGACATGGACCGACAAGAGATCAACAATTTCTTTTCATATATTTAATGGTGTTAACTGTATGTAATAATGATAATGTTTAAAAAAGTCATGAGAATAATAATCATAACAACAACAACAGATCCCATCTGTAATCAAGGGGGACTTGACAGGAGCCCGCATCCGTTACCGAAAGCTTGTTTGCTGGGAACAGATAGAAATATATAAGAAAGGTGGCAGACACCTTACGGGACAGAATGTCACATCAGGAAATGAAGTAGTCTAAAGACTAAGAAAACCGTGTGAATTGACAGTAATGATAATAATAATAATAATTAATAATAGTAATAATGTTGCGACACTTAAAAGCTCAGAGGAGCTTGTTTTGTCCACGAGCAATACTATGTCATAACTAATAAAATGTATGCATTGTTGGTTTGTTTTGTTCGTGATGGAGGGTGTTTCAGTGGCAGAGGGAGAGAGAGAGAGAGAGGTAGACTGATCTGGGATAGATTATAGCGAATCAATATCAACTTGATTCCTGTTAAGGTTAAAAAATGCTCAAGCTACAATGTAATCAAACAAACATCACTCACTCATCAACTGATTTTAATACCATTTTAATAAAGCTAAACTATTCTTAATACAGCGATAAATCTCTTAACTTATTTCTTTACATACAAACGAAGACAAAAACGGAAAAAATTTCTACAAGAAATGGAACTCTAGTATTCGTTTAAGATATACTACAAAATAATGTTATTTATAATTACAACTGTTATCAGTAAATAGATAATGCATTCCTGTAATAAATTAAAAGTTGCTGTTTTAAAAAGATTCCAAGTTGAAAGCTATAGGAAACTATTTCCAGTACCATGTCTGGGAAATAACCCTAATAGCATTCCTTAAATTGCTCTCATCTACAAACAGCAACAAGTCAACAAATCACAATCAGTCAAGTTGCCCATGGTTATCAACCCAAAATATCATTAGGAACATCATGGCAAAGTCAGCTCATAAAACTAAAAGCGTACACAGGCATGTGCTCTGGTGGTACCCAGTGGCCCTCAATACTTGATTTTGTCAATAGGGAGCTTGAGCAACAGTGTTTTTTGAGCGACGGACGTCAACCGAAAGTGGACTTTTTCCATCACTGGGGAATGGTTTGGTTGAAACTCTCGGGTAAATCATTAAAAGAGAAAAGAAACTCAGCAATACAAGTTTGTTAGCGTCAAGGCATATAAAAAGGGAGAAGGCCTCACTTCTGGTTGACATGCGTGGCTCAAAAAACGTCTTTGCTTAAGGTCCCTAATGGGTCTTACATATCACTTTAAATGCTTATACTGAGAAGCCTGATTTTAAAAACCGGGGAGGGGCTTTAACAGACATCACAGCATTTTTTGTAAATTTCCTTAGGCACAGCCTCAAGCGATACCTGAATGAGCAGATAGTGACTTTCCGTGCCAAGGGTCCTCAGTAAGACCAAAATCTGCAAATTACACCCTTAAGTGAGACAACAAGCATCCCCATCACTTTTATAATTACGGAAGTTCCCCTCTCCCCTGGTTTTTCAGGCTCTCTACAATCTTCCTTGGAGCTCAGCCTTAAGGAAAAATGGAATAACTATTGTAAGGCAACAGGCAAAATGATTTTGATGTGACTTGAAAACAAAAGAATCCCGGGGAATTACATGTGAAAATAATATGCATTAAACATGTTTGTGATTAAATATGTTAACTCGTACTAAAGTTCCCGTTTACAAGACTTGGGCCAGCCAATTACATTAAATAACTTAATCTGTCTCTCCCATGATTGTTGTTCTGACTATAGCCTCGGTAACTCTGTATGGATCACAGTTAGAGGCTGGTCTCCTATCCTCAAGGTATCCACTACCATCTTCTGCACACTGGCGTGGAATTCGCACACTGGCACCACGATTGGCAACACCATGTGAAAAGCTATGGATGCTGGCTGTTTCATGACGACCTGTCAGACGGCGCTTGTTGTCTTCTCCTCCCTTTGGGTCATACATGCTGATATGGTAGGTGTGGCGGCTGGAGAGTTTCTCAATGGCTTCATAAATTTGTTTTATCCCTCCCTCTTCACGCATGGATTGGGTGCTAAGGAGGAAGGAAATAAGATAAGGTTCAGGCTATCGCAAAAATTATTAAATTTTCCTCAAAGGCCCTGGCCTTAACAACTTTGTAAGGGGTATGAGTGGGTTGAAAAGGGACAAGTAACTGTTTCCGTGGGGTGGGGAGCTTATAACTGCAATTATATGGCAAAATCTCTTCACTGGAACTATATCACAGAAAAAGTGTGAAGAATATGTATTTTAATAGTGGGGCTTAAGTGGGAGGGTGACACATCTGTGGCTCTAGATTCCCTGATTAGGTTAGAATTTGGCTTTTAGGTTACTGTGGAAGGGGTGGGAGGAAGGGGGACCAAGAGAAACTATAGAAATACATCAGAGCAGTGCAGATCATTTACAGGAAACTCTACTTACCTTTGAGTTAGGGGGCTTATTACCAAAGGGACAACATACTGGCCCGTCAAAACATGGAATTGCTGTTTGACCAGAAATGGTACTAAAAAAATTCAACTAACCTGTAGTTGGTGTGTGCTCCCGCTCCATTCCAGTCTCCAGGAATGGGTTTGGGGTCAAAGGAAACTTTGTAACCAAAATCTTCAGAGACACGATACAAGAGAAATCTGGACATCCATAGCTGGTCTCCCATGTCGATTCCTTCACAGGGTCCCACTTGGTATTCCCACTGGAAACAAAAAAAAAAGGATGTTCAGCATGACAATGTGACAGCTTTCAATAATACTTTTTTGTGTTGTGGAATTATCTTGCTATACTTCCGAAATACTCAGCTACACCCAACCTCTGCTCCTTTTTGTTACAATCCTTGCCTAAGGTGCCTAGCATGAAGTCACACGCTTCAACCACAGCGGGTCAGGAATGGAAGAGGCCTGAAGAGGTCTGAATTTCAAATCTGGTTGTTTCCTGTTATTTTTGTGGAGTACGCCATGTCTCTGTCCATATTTAACAGATCTTAATGTTATTTGTTGCCATTTTAGCTAGTCTTATGGTCACCAGGCCATGTCCTTTGTCAAAATTTTACCCCAACAGTGGAAGGGGTGGTCGATACATTAATAATAATTATTGCAGTCTTAATTTGTAGCTTGTTTCTATATTTAAGTTCTAGCCGAGTCTGTATCACTATATAGCCAAGAGGAATCAAAATGCTCTAACTGCCACCATAACCACTGTCCAAAGTCTTGACACTCAGACCCTCAATTTGTAGTATATACATGCTAAATGACCACAAGTTTACAATATTTTACTATAGAACTGACTAATCTCTGAATGTCTTAGAATATAATTCAAAGTTGGCAGCTAAATTGATCTAAAACCCAACAGTCCTGACCTGAGCTGGCATAACTTCCGCATTTGTTCCTGCAATTTTGACACCTGCATACAGGCAAGCACGATAGTGAGCTTCAACCACGTCACGTCCAAACACATTTCCAGTACCAACAGCACAGTAGTAGGGTCCCTGTGGCCCAGGGAACCCACCTTTTGGCCAGCCAAGAGGATGACCATCTTTGTCCAGCAATGTGTATTCTTGTTCAATACCAAACCAAGGCTTGGAACTCTAAGATGAACAATAATGTTAAACATTAATTTTATTTAATCAAGTAAAGTCAACATACTCCCAAAGTAAAATTATGCCATACTGGCTTTATTTTTTCCCAAAGAATTCAGGAAACATTATGCAGGTGCACAACACACGCTGACAAAATTTTGGAAATAATTGTTTTTTTTCTTAAGTGCAGCATTTTGTCATTGACTTTTAAAAAATGACCTTGTCCTCATATTTTAAGGAAAGTATGAGTTATGATAGGAAAAAAAATGTGTTGTGGCAAGTATGCAAAGCTGAATTTTTACAATACAACTTGGCACAACGATTAGCCAAGAGACTGAGAAGCTGTTTGTTTGTTATGGAATATGTTCTTTCAGGGACCTGTTCCTACATAACTGGGACAAAGAAAGTTTTCATTGGACCACAGTTTCCTTAGTATAGGTATTTATTATATCAGTAAGGTTCCAATGAAGAGTTTGAAAAATCTACTGAAATACGAGGTCAATGCTACCTAGGACTATTGGTGATGTTGTTTAGGGTATCACCTTAGCTGCTTAAATCAGAGGAATTCGGGTGACAATGAAAGGAAATTGCGACAGTTAAGTACGATCATTGCTTAACAAGTTTGCACTTAACAATAAAATTAATGTAGTGGTAATGGGATGTCGTTTTTTCCGTTTACACAACGACATTTCTGTACCAGCGGTCAAACCACACCGACGAACGACGCCTTAAGAACGCCAAACATGCAAGCTACCCAGCTTATTGTGAAAATGTAAACATTCCACCCACCTACAAAAACCTCTACAAACGAAATTGATTCACTACCTATTAAAAACGATATGAGTTCACTGCAGTCGATAACACACTGTACAATAACTACGATCTTTAGCAGCTCTTTTAACCTTGGGAACATGACACTGGTACGAATAATTTTTATAAGCTCATTGATCGACTCGATAATTTTTTTTTCGCAAACTACCTATTTTTCAATCCAACATTAGGTTTCTTAAAAAACAACAACGACAATCAATGATGATGTGAAAGAAAGAGAGAAAGACAGGAAGAAAGAGGGACAGGGACGGAAAACACTACCTTACCATAATAACAAAATTAATAATCAAAAGGGTTCAAGGTCTACGTTGTCAGTGAAAACACTTCAGATAACCATGTAGATTCATTGAATGACAAGATTACTCTGGGCTAGACTTTCGCAGAAGTTTCGAGCAATTACATGAACATTTCAGGGGTCAAGTCATGCGTTAACTTGGCATTTTTCTTGGTTAATTAATTTTGCCGCGCAAATTTTGGCGCCGAACGGCGTTTTACTACGAACAAAAACAGTCTTCCTTAAATAAAGCTTTGACATGAACCTTTTTCTGTGTAGATTTTCTTCATTTTCACACTGAGACATCGAATAGTTTAAATGGCAAAGAAAAGCGTGAAAAGAGCGACTAAAAAAGTAAGGTTATGCCAAAAGTAGCTCAAGCTCGCCAGTTTTAAAATAACAACAACATCAACGTGTCGAACGCCACGTTAACTAACCTTGACTGTTGGTTCGTCCATGGCTTGTATGCAGGATAACCTATGGTTCGAAACTCCCGGCTTGTGATCGAAGTTAAGAGTCTCGCATAACACGATCTTGTTCTTTCCTCGCCTGAAGGGATCACGAAACAGTGCGACGGGGCGAAGATAAACGTCGCTGTTACAACCTTCAGCCTGGTATGTGCTCGAACCATCGAAGTTCCATATCGGGAGCTCGTCATGACTCGATGGTTCGGAATCTACTGTCTTCGTTTTACAACGCATGGATTCGCCGGTTCCATCAATCCAAACGTACAAGACTTGAACTCGCTCGCCTTGATCAAGGCTCATGTATTTGTCGAGAAGCGGCCTGCTTTCAGTGGCAGTCATCTTTAAGGAGTATCTGGGACTTGTTAAATAGTCAACCTGAAAGAAAAGACAAAAGGTAATTCAGGTTTATAGTGCCAATTGCTTTGAAGCCAGGGATAAGGCTGAGATCACCAGAAACGAGCCGATAAAACTACCTTCGCGCACTAGGAAACGAATTATGCCACGCGGTGATCGGTCTACGAATTTATACATTCACTGGTCACATGTCTCAACAAGAGTATTTCCGTAAAAACCGGGTTCACGGGGCAAAGTTCTCTTACCTTCTATGTGCGAAAACCCTGTGCGAAAACCATAGACGAAATAATAATCTAACTTCCTGGAAGAGGAATGTTAAAATATCATGGAATTATCATGAAAATAACTTCACGTGAGGAGAAATAGTCGCTTCGATCGACAAAAAACAGATAAATTCGTATGATCTCACGAAACACGTGCTCCAACTACATGCATGTTTTTCACGTGATTTTTTTTTGTGATGACGCATAAAGCGAGGAATGCGACGTGAGGATTTTTCGTTTCATCGCGTCGGGAAATTTAGCCTGCGAGAGCATTCGGTTTTTCCGAGGGAGAGAAGCGAGGAACGGAAATACGTCTGCGGTTCGCGGGCTAGGCTACGGAAAGTTTGGCTTGAGCTGAGTGTCTCTTTCGCCGGATTCTCCGAGAGTTTTCATAGTAGGCTCTTGTATTAAAATCAGGAGCAGCTCCTGGTTGAAATAGAAGACTGGTTTTGCCATACTTTAGAATCAGGGCCCTGACAAAATCGCCATACAACCAATTTTAATCCCGTTCCTGACTCTTTCCAGCTTATTTTGACTTGCCGTTTTACAGCGTCCAATCATTAAATTGTAGGCAAAGAGAATGTACTGAAATGTGCTATGAAAGGGAATTGTGGCAAATTTCGAGCAAGCCCAATCATGGAGTTTAAACTTGAATTCTACCCAGCAAGGGGGAGCCGGCAAAAAAAAAAACAACGACAACAAACAGGACTTAGTTCTCTTGATTACATGCAACCCACTCGAATATTTTCAATACCCGTGATCAACCATGCAGTAATATCAGTTACGAGCATTTCAGTTTAACATTTGACCGATATAGTAACTGCATTTGTAGGGTATCTGTCCCCCACGAACATACGTATGTACAGTACGAACATACAGTACTGTTCTTTTAGCAAAATAAGCACTATCGCGGACATATCATTGTCCCGGAAAAACCTGCTGCGTTCGAAAAACATGACGACTTCCTACCAAATTGAAGATCAAACGGATATATGACGCCAGGGCGGTTAAAATAGTGTTTTAAAAAACCCTCAAAAGTTTTCCCGAAATAAAGAGTATGATATTATGAAGGTTCCGCATTCTTTATTAAGCGCGAAAAACCGCTTGGCTGGATGTACACCGATGCGTGTGGGCTGCTTTGACATTACTTTGTCACATATATAAAATTACAACATGATGAGATGTTTCAGTGTGCTAAAAAAGCAAAGCAAAACAAAACAAACAAATAAAAAAATCAGACAACAGGAAGCCATTTCTTTAGCCCTCGACCAGCTCATCATCTGATTGGAGAGCTTCGGCTCGCAGGATAGTTGCGAACAGGAGCGAAAGATGTTTTAATTGGGCGGGGCCGCATCAGAGAAGGGGAAACTGCTCTGGTAGTTGACAGCAGGATGATCGGCTCCTGTTGACGGTAAAAAGTTTACTTCCTTGATGACGGTTGACGTGATACAGTCTATCGGCGCGCATTGCTGCTTCAATATGACGTCATTCACATCGAAAATTACAAAAACGCGAAATATCTCGAGCTGAGGCCGACCGAGGGTACTTAACGCCTGTCGGTCGTTAGTACATAACTTGTGCAATCGATTACGTCTTTTTCGTGACCAGTGTCACGAAGAAACACGTGAAAGACGGCTTTACGGATCACCACATAGGAACCGTGTTTCCTTCTGAGCGTGTTACATATTACTGATGACATTGTCCTATTGCCTTTTTAAAGATTTTTTAAAGACAGGAATACATGAACAACTTTTGTTTAGTGCTATGCTATTCATCCATGATTAAAGCTTTTTTCTTAAGGTGACTCGACCCAGTTTTTTTGGGGGGGTACCATCCTACTTTGAAGCTCTCTGGTATCCCCACCTTTACTTTTATCGTAAGTCTAACACATAGAATGGATAACATATAGATCAATCTACAATATAACATAAAATTTTTGGCGATCGGAGTAAATGTCACGTGGTTATAATGCCACGCCCCTTTGAGGTCTGAGTCGAAAATCTGCTGTTGCCGGCATTTTTTCGTGAAAATCTCTCGGCTACACATAGTGCGCATTAGTGCCTTGCGCTGAACAGAGTTTCACCAAAATCGCAAAGACCCAATTCGAGAAATTCAGCGGTTTCCAAATTTAGGTCATAATTTATGCGAAAATGATAAGCAAACTTTACACGGATTATATCTAATAAACTATGAGATTCATTTCTGTATTTTGGGCATCCTTATAACAGATGGGTCCTTGCAAGTCAGCAAAACAATTTAGGGCCTTGTAAATGCGCGCGATTTCGAGCAAAGCAAACATATAGAAATTATAGTTTTCGCTATTTGTTGACGTTTGTCAGCGTTTAAGAGTCCTTCTCACGAAAAAAGCATTTTCTTAAAAATTCGTAGTTTTTTTTCCTTCAAATTTTTTCAGGGCCACAATTGATTAACTAACTACCCGGACTCTGAATTTCATGGTCATTGAAAAACTGTGACATTATCTTCTATAAGCCCAAACTTGAGTAAACATTGAAGATTTTTAGCGTTTTGGCTGAGTTTGTGCTTTGGGAGTTGTCTATTGTTTCTAGTCTGTCATTATACAGCATTCTTGTTCAGCACGCGTGCAAAGACCGCGCTTGGCTGACTTCCGAATGCTCACCGAGATATAATAATTTTGGTACAGTGAGACAGGCCATCGCTTGATACATAGAGGTTTAAGTCACAATTTTTAATCAATTCTCGTGCTTCTTGTGCCTTTGCAAAAAAATCAAGAAGTGCTACACACTAAATCTACTTACTATTAAAAAAATATCATTTTTTCATAGGTTTAATGCAAGCCAATAATTAAACCCAGTCGTGACGGGAATATCTCGGTGAGCATTCGGAAGTCAGCCAAGCGTGGTCATTGCACGCGTGCTGAACAAGAATGCTGTATAATGACAGACTAGAAACAATAGACAACTCCCAAAGCACAAACTCAGCCAAAACGCTAAAAATCTTCCGTTCTAAATCAGGAGCTTCAAAATCACGACCCCGTTAGGCGGCACATACCCGTATAGGTAATGTATGGGAGTACCCCCCCCGGGTGCTCAGATTAGCGTAAAGGTGCGTAAATGGTTTTGGTTTTTGCAAGGAACCTGGGAATCAGTGTGGAAAAACTGGTACTGTTCCCTTGGTAACCGCTCTGCTCGCTGTTTACCGAGAAAATGGCGGACATTTTGATGTAACAGGGAGCGAAGCAACATTGCACGTCCTTTAGGGCGCCTTTACTTGGCAAGATGACCGACATACTGTGTCGGTGGCTTAACGAAGATGTTAGGCTGAGTAGAATTATAGGTAAGATCCTTGTTCTGTTGCTATAAAGTGTATATATATACGAAAGTAAATTGACTTCACCCATGGTGAGCTTCATTTTGTTATTTTGATTTTCACCCATCCCTAAATCCAGGTATTTTTGTTCATTTATCGAAAGTTATTGCAATCGGAGTCTAAAAGATAAAGCCAGTTGTGAATGGAAATATCTTGACTTATAATCAATCCAGCTGATCATTCCAAATGTCAAGGCTACCCTTTTGAATTAGCTTCTTTCTTTTGACATAAGCTTAATCTATATTTCCCATACCAACGTTTTTATTTCACGCCTGCTTGCCTCTCTCTTAAGTTGGCGTCAAAAACTGGGATAATTTGCTTAGCAATAAAAAGAGGCCTACATGGAGCGTTTCTCTTCTTTTAGATCCAACAAACATTGCTAAAGAGTTTTCTACCGGATACTTACTTGGAGAGCTACTGAACAGACATGGCTTACAAGAGGACTTTTCAATGTTCTCTCAGAATACGTAAGTATAAAAAAATGGTGCATCATTACGCTAGCAAATGTAAAATTATATTATTTCCATCACTATTGTATTAATGGTTAAGAGTTCTTATTTGCATACTTCACTAATGTAACCTTCACTACAGATGGAACAAAACTTCTAGTTAAGTCCATCTGCGAAAAAGAACAATTCTTATTCTGTGCCCCACCTGTGTACCAGGATTGGAGTGTGTTGAGGGATTGGCCTGCTAATTTGCCCATCCGGTCTAAGGGAAATTTGAAATGCATTCAGTAATTTGTTGAGCCTGTTGGGAGCCCTTGAAAAGGATTTCGACACTGCTTCACGGACACTAATTAACCATGGTTTAGATTACGCCTGCCACACAGGCTAGGCTAATGTTGTGAAATTTTTTGTAGCACTTCTGATTCTAAGCTTCATAATTTCACACGACTGGAACCCACCTTAAAACTGCTGGAAGTACCTTATGATACCAATGTGGTAAGTTAATGATTTTTTTTTTCATTTCAGCATTTCATTTTTTTTGTGTCTAAAGTTATTGATAATGCCAGCCAAAATCTAAAATAAGAGTAATATTTATCGATCAGTCAATCATTAAAATCTTTTTTCTCGCTTTACTACACTGACTGAGTCTCGACAGGTGTCAAACCAATTTTCTTTTGGAAATCATTTAGATGCCTCTGCCATTTAGGCTAAGTATCTAGGGAAACCTTGTGATGAGCAAGGTCGCATAGTATGGTCAATAATGACATGCATTACGTTAGACTAGTTGTACATGAACTGTTAGGATAAGCTATGCTACTAGAAGCATCTTATTAATTGTAATGCACAACAGACACCAGCATAAGACAGACAGTTCCAGGGCTAAAGCAAATGTCTCAGGTCCCTGCTGTTTTGCAGTCACTTTCTGAGTCTTTTTGTAAAATGGACACCTCTCTTAAACCAGACACCATTGCAGTAGTGTGCATCAGTGGTGACTGACTGTATAAACAAAGTTACATTTGTACATTATCTTGTTCTTGTAGGCTCGAGCTATAATGAACGAGAATCACAGTGCTATCACAAGACTTATGTACCAGCTGTTCATATCACTAGGGAAAAAGTCTGTAAGTAACATTGTATAAAGATGGTGATAGAAACCTGAAAGAGTACATAATTTGAATGGAATGAAACCAAGGCTTCTCAGAATGGCATTGCTAGCTGTGTACATCAATTTTGTGATTTTTTGTGAATTAATTGTGCTAGGCCTTTTCTGAGTTGTCCCATGCCTCTGTTTCAAAACAAGGTTAAGTGTGAATCCACTTATATGAAAATTATTTCTTTATTCTCGTGCAAATAAAACTCATTTTCACAAGAAAGGTTTTCCACTGAGCCTCGTTTTGAAAATGAGAGTTTTTGGAACTTGGAAATAGCCTTTTCCTAACTGATTGGTTAATAGTATTTTTTTTTTTGGAACTTGGAAATAGCCTTTTCCTAACTGATTGGTTAATAGTATTTTTTTTTTTGGAACTTGGAAATAGCCTTTTCCTAACTGATTGGTTAATAGTATTTTTTTCTTCTCACAACAGAAAGCAGGATTGACTGGAGTTGCTATGGAAACTATGAGACCAAGTGGTCCAGTGAAGCTTGAAAGCATCGAGAGTGGTCTTTATAAAGAGGTCAGTGTTTCCGGCAAAAAACTTAGATGTGGCTAAGTGAAATTTAGGCAACTGAGGTTAATCTCAACCAATGAAGCCAGCAATCTCTTCCTATGGTATAAGTGACCTGCGGGTGGTTACAGGGGTCACTTGCGTGTCATGTGATGTTATTGCACTTGCTTCGTTTGCTGTTTGTTGTGGAGCGCTTGCCGTGCTTTGTCTGCGAATCTTTGTGGCACAGTGTTGCCATGGCTACCCCCCTGCTGCATCTGATTTGTCTTGTCTCCCAGCCAACTTTTAAGGCAATAGTCCCCAAGCTCATCCTTAGTGATGAGTTTGACTGTGGATTTTAGGCTGGACACACTAAAGCGTACAATAATATTTTCTTTCATGAATTTATTTTCCTCTTTTTTTATGCTCTGTCTTGTATCAAAGAATCAATTCAACCCTCACTTGCTACATTGTTTTTGGATGCATTTCTTGATGAATCTTTTAAATCTTGGAGAATGGTTTTACATATTAAAAAGTGGTTACTAGGACTGTACAAAAAGCACCAATATTTACATTAACTTTGTCTAACTTAGTAAGCTCAAAGGCAGTTGGTGATTAAAAGAACAGTGCTAATGTTTTGCAGAAAATGTATAACAATAGTACAGTATTTTGTAAACTTTTTAACATGGTGTGTAATAAATTTAAAATGTTAAATTTTTCAACATATTAATTTTAGTCCATGAAATCAGCAACAAAAAGTTAGGCAAATAATGTTCAAGAAAGCAATTCTTTGGAATTTACTTATTATATATGTTAAATCTCCATCTCTCACAATGCCCATAGTCAAGACACTTTTTATTGTCACTAAACCAACTCAGTTTTTTGTCTGTTTACCTTAGAAAATTCCCCTGAAACAAGACAGCCTTGATGAGACATCTGTTGAAAGTTTTGTGCATGAAGTCACAATCGAAGAACTCCATGAGCAAATTAGTAACTTGGCTGTTGATGTTGTGAGAGATTTGCAAGAAATCTCCTTTGATGTAGTCCATGATATGAAGACTGTTGTTTCTCAAGTCCGCGAACTCAGACATGATAAAGAATTCAAAAAATACGCTAGGCATGTCATGAAAGATGTATTAATTACATCAAGGATTGTCATGGATTTTGTTAATGATCTCGATAACATAATTCAGCTTCTTAAAAGTCAGTTTTCAAAGGCTAAAAGGTAGAATTAACTGTCTTTTTAAGGCATTACTAACATATTATTTGTACGTAAGGAAGTAGGCAATTTATTTAACTCTACAAATATTTTGATGCAAATCTGGTATTCAATGACCTGTTAAGTCTCTTTAAGGTTCTTTCTGATTTTTTTGTATAAGTGTTAAACACAAAGGAAGCAGAAATGTTTGTAAGGATGCGGAAACCGAAACTATTTATGCATCTGATGCCAAATAAAAACGGCTTTGAAACCTAAATTCAGAAAACTGCGGTTAGTTTTCTATCAAAGCCATGTACACATTGTGCTTCAGTTAAAAAAAAAAATTAGTGTTGAAGCATTTACTGAAGTCCAGCCTTGGACGTTGTAAAACCATGACACCATTGTTCTTAGATAATTGCCAGGATTAAACTAAGTGTATCTTTTCTCTTTTCACTTTAATGGCAATTAAAGTACAATGTAGATGGGAGTCCGTGAATTTGGCAGCCTAATAGCTGTTTTGGTGGGTTAACCCGACCCCACCCCATCCATCCAAACCGCCACCCCCATCCCCTACCAGAAGCCTACCACCTACCACCCCCTTGGTACCAGAAGCTTTTTATGCGCGGTTTCCGGTTTCAGTTAAGTCTTTATAACGATACTTCTTCGGCCGACGAAGCTCCTCTCCCGCACGCGAGAACCTTTGGTACCTAGGGTACCCTTCACATGTCGAACACTGTAATTTTTGCCTTTCCCAAGGTGGTTCGGAGATTTCACCGTACTTTAAAATTCATACTCTGTGACAAGACATGTTTCACTGAATTGCTAACTCGCTTCGCAGGCTTGGAGTGCTATTTTTGTTCTGACTGCCGCGCCTCTGAATGAAGTATTTGCATCTTGAACTTCAAGGCGGCTTCATTACTAACCTGCGATCAGCTTTTTGTGCGGGGAAAGTGCGAAAGTCGGCAGACGGGGAAAGGGGGAAAAAATAACGGTGTCCTTTTCCCCTCGTCTCCCAAACAAAATGGAAGAAGTTACTATTGACTTTCGAGGGTGATAGTGGTGTACCTAATTTGTACATCGCATACGACAATACTCTCAATGAGGTACCGTCGAGTCAACCAAATCATTGTTCTGGCCAACCTGGCCAATTATAACAAGCGCAAACAATTCAATGAACCAATCAAAATTGGAAACGTAGACACTGTTTTTTTAAATAGTGAAATGAAAAGCGCGGGGAAAAAAGCCGCGGGCAGCGAGTTTTCGGTTTGCTTCTTATCGGTTAAGAAATTATCCTGGTCCCAGAGAGCGGTGCAAGAGTTTTTAAAAAAATCCCATTGTGTAAAAAAAGAAAGAGAAAAAAAAGGAAAATAAACTTTTAGCATTCAAGTGAAGACCGCTCACGACAGTCTGTGTGGACAATTACGTCGTCTTCCGTTCTGGTTAAGGAAACATAAATTTCGGGTCTGTATGTAACCATTCAAATGACATGAAACCTCAATCTGTAATGCTACTTTCGCTGTTGCTATTTGTGTTTCAATATTTTACGAACGATTTTGCTTGAATGTCTTTGCGTGTCCTTTTTGTGTATTAAAGGGGTTAAACGCCTTCATTATCAACAATCAAGGACTTATAAGCTTGACTGTCATTGTCTATCACAGAGACTGAAGCAGCTGACCAAACGCCAGGTGGATCTGAATTTTGAACAGCTTGTTCAAAGATATCAAGCCAAGCAGAAAGAACAGGAGGAGAAAGCTTTTAAAGCAAAGTATGCTTTACACTTGTCAGATTTGTCACTTCACTTACTGGAAAGGTGTAGCGAATAGCTAAACAAATAGCAGTTTACACCATCCAATATTAACGAATCCCTTACTTACATCCTGCCCACTATGTAGTCTTTGTTGCCACAGAGCTGGTATCTCTGTCCTTTTTTTCGAGAAAGTGATGCCGTGCCCTGCCAGACATCTCTGCTCATAATAATTCATTTTCATCGGTCTCGCTGAGATGTTAATTATTCCCCTACAAATCCACATCATTCAACAAAGTAGTTCATTTATTTTTTTACTATTGGATGTGTAAGAACTATGTTATTCCGTCCTTGTATGCGAGTCCTTGTAAAGGAGCCCATGGTTTTTAAACACTTTCCGTCGGTTGAGTAGACTGCAAAACAATCGTTTTTGCAAGGCGCGAAACGCCGGCATCACGTGATTTTTTCGCGCGAAGCGCGTGTGGACGTGTGTGATCACTCTCCGTTTTCACTCCCACTTTAGACCTTTCGTTTAACCGCTCGCGTGCGCGTTCTTACTCTAGGCAAAAATACGGGCTGTTTTGCAGTCTATTGATTGAGAGTGTTTTAGAGCTGATTTTTGTACGTTTATGGGTCATTTGACACAGCGCTCTAGTTTCGTTTGGAATTTGCCCTCTTTTCATCGCAGTGGCATTGGTTCTGTACGGGATTTACAATTTGAAGCTGAGCATTGGTTGGTGCGCGGCCTCAAATCCTTGTTTTGACTTTCCCTGTAGCTTTAGGTTGCTTTAAATACCCGTAAAACTGAGCTTTGATGGAGGGAGAGGGTAAATGAGCCGCACCCTTCGGTAACCTGCGAGCAAGCTCTCCGGGGCGCTCTTTTCCCGCCTCAGTTTTGTCAGTCTAATAAGTAATGTTACGAGTAACCGAAGCTTCAGTACCTTTTTTAAAAAACCCACTTTCTTAGGTTTCATGAAGAGGAAAGAATGAGGAAGTACCTGCAAGGTCAAAGGCAACAAGGCTTAGATAAGGTACTGCTGAGTGTCCTGCCTTGGATATTGTATCTTGTTACGTTGTAAGACAGGGTAGAGAAGCCAAGCAGTATGGTCTAGAAAAGGGTATTTTTTTTACCAGTACACTGACTGCGGATCGACTTTGAGAATTCTAGTTAAGGTGACATAGGTTTGCTCTCAAGTAGGTTAACAGTTCGAGTTTGTGCGCCACAAACTGGAAGTTCCACAGATTTACCGACCTCCACCTCAAGGAGCTGATTATCTTGAAACAGGGAGAAGAATCAACAAAATTAATGTAGACGAGGAAGTAGACACTGAAAAGTGCATGATGGAAAGTCGGTTTTATCGCTGCTTGATGGTGGAATTAGTCCTCTTTTGTGATAATTGCAAAACAAAGGGAAAGCTATCAACTGCATGCATATAACGCGCACAAGCATTAATGCACTCCTGTAAGCTGACAGGGTTAACTTTGGTCAATTAAATTTAGATTCTTTTTAAAATACTCTATTTTTTGTTCTTCTTTTAGTCGCGGCAAATGAAGCAGAAACAGCTTGAGATAATGGGGAAAATAAGGTAACAGAAAATCAAATGTTTTTTAAATGTTATGAAAAATGTAATTTTGGCTTTAAACGCAGTTCCGTCCTTAACTTCGTACAAGGGCTCTTTTCACCATTGGCCTTGTAACGTTAAGGAAGTATTTGAGACTGAACTTTCTGTTTTTCTACTTTGTTACACAGGGATGCAAGTGTTAAGATTCCTAAACCACCAGACTCTAAGGTAAAACAACCAGACTTTTGTTACCTTTTTACCCACAGAGGGTGGGGGAGGATTGTCGCGCGGGAAGGGAGGGTGGAGGAAATCGAATTTTTTTTTCCTTTTTTTTCTTTTCATCCTGGCAGTTGAGTTGTTGTTACGGTTGTTGTTTTTGTTATTATTTTTGGATCAAGAACCTGACATAATGAAAGAAAAGGAAGAAAGAGAAGAACTTACGAGAGAAAACGTGAAAAAAAGAAAAATCAGCATCAACAACTAAGACAAATAAAAGTTGTGCCGCGCTCAAACAACCCTCGATGCGGTAGTGTCCGTTGCACAAAGGATGGTCAAACACAAACGGTTGTTCCAGGGGCGGATCCAGGATTCCTTTTAGGAGGGGGTGCACTCGTCTCTTGCTCGAATTCAACACCAATAAAGCACATAGTTTTTTTTTTTTTTGCAGAATACCAGTTGTATTAGAAAACCGCAGGTCATCTCAGGGGTGGTGCGCACCCCTTGCACCCTCCCCCTGTGTTCTGAACTTAATAATGTAGGCAAAAGTTTGGGGTTTTCAACAAGAGGAAACCATATCCAGAGATTTTATTATTATGTATTTATAAATGCTTTATTATAACACATTTACATTGAATTGATTAGAAAAGAGGATACATGATTGCACATACATAGGATATTGCTGAACTAAATATTGAATATCCAGAGGTGTTTCTGTTCACGCTCAATTGTTTGTTTATCTTTCCCTCCGAAGAAAACGACTCGATCTCGGAGTGATATACGACGTCAGAAGGAAGCAGAGGTAATCAGCACTAATCTAGCCCGTAGAATAGACGCCATTTTTCGCATTTTCCAGGCGAGCACTAAGCGGACGTAGAGCGCGCGCGTTCCCCTGTCTCTCTTGTCTCGCGCTCCACGTCTTCTTCTCGCAGGAATTAAGCACAAGGCTATAGTACTGTACGGTCAAACCTAACTCTAGTAGCGCTCACTTTTTTTTCCCGTTGGACAGTCCATATATTCACTCCTGTGTTAACCTCCGCACAACGGCCACTCAGAAGACTAGAACTACATCAATTATTGCTCGAGGTCCGACTTTAGAAGTAAAACGTTGACATATTTTGATTTACTTTAATTTTTGGCAGGAGGTGAAGGAGAGCATAGATGCTTTTGAAGCGAGTCTGAGGGCTGTTATTCCTCCAGCGAGTCCAATTGGCTTCGAGGGGTGAGTATCACCTAAAACAATAAAGAGTTGCATATCACTTGACATCAAGTCAGTGAATTGTTTTCCCACGAAAGGTATAAGTATTGACGGTAAAGTCAGCGAGGGCGCGTTTTCCAATGCGAGCATTCTGATTGAATAAAGTGGAAGTTCAGACACTTCTCTTTACAGAACGCCTTTGGCGCGAACAGCCAACTCAAGAACGTTGTAAGCTAAGTCTCAACTAATCCTAGAAAAACATGAATGAAACGTTCTCACCAGGTTTTGGAAAACAAAAAGATCCTGCAATTTAAGCCTGATAACTTATGGTTCATGTGTCCTTCTCAAACTCATTAATAATTCATTAAGAAAATACAAAGGAAATTAATGTTTAATGAGTGTTTGGAAATCGGTTGAAACACTGCTTAGTATTTGCATCCTTAATTTCTCCTTCAAAAATGATTTTGTTTGAGAAGAAATATCAAACATTCGACACAGTGTTTCATCACCAGATGAAACACCTCGAAGTTCGTCAAAAATACTCCGCTGCGCGTCGTATTTTCAACTCTCTTCTCGGTGTTTCATCTGGTGATGAAACACTGCATCTCATGTTTGATATATTACTTGAACACTTATGATACTTCCACTTAGATTTGGAAACGTCACCTCAACGTTGTTTATCACGATACAGACTACTATTTCTCTTGCGCCCCAACCATAACTTATAACTTCATTATGATTTGCCGTGCTTGGAAGATAAATCTCTATTTCTTGTATCCATTTTCATTTTTTTAGAGAACAATCTAAGCGTGAAGTGGACACTGAAATTGACGCTTTCCTCAGCGGCTCAAAATCCCTCAAGAAACCGGTGGATCCGCTGTCGTATATTAAAGTATGTTACAAAACTGATTAAACTTATCATTATTCCGTACCATATTTAAGACAGAATGTCTGGTCATTGGGAAATCAGTCATGGCCCGCCTTGCGGGTAAAAGAAAGGGATATATTCTCACGTAAATTGAGAAACTCGCGGCGAGTGCGCGAAAGGGAAGGGGAAGGAAAAGAAAGCTCCGCGTGCGCTTGAGTCCTCCCTTTCTCATTCTTATGCGAAAATCACCCGGAGACATTTTGAATTTTGTTCACTGCCACAGATAAATGTTAGTTTGTTATCTGAGTTAGCACTGAGTGAGCTTTGTTTTACAGCCAACTTCAAATGAAGGTTACATCAACAAAATTAGAACCAGACTGGAGGAGGATTCGGTTGCTCGGAAGGTAAGCCCTTGACTTTTTCCATTTTTACTGCATGATATCTTTCCCATCCCTCCCCCCCCAACCAAAGTTTGATTGTTCTTTGTCTATACGTTTCTTGGAAACTGCCCACCTACCCCTCCCCTAAGCCAACATTTTGCCTTGAGTGAGAAGTAAGTGTTAATGTTGGCTTAGGGAAGGGGTAGGTGGGCAGTTTGCCAGAAACGTATTATGATCTGTATTGTTTAGAGGGGGGGAGAGGGAGGTGGGTGGGGAGGGAAGGCTCGCTTTTTGCCTTGAGTTGCAAAACTTCAAGTGGGAAATGTTGTCAAGGCAATGTGTCTCGACCAATTTGCTTGCCTGTTGTAGGTTGCCTTACTGGCAAGACACACTAAAAGATGTTGTTCTTGAGGCCGTCATATTTTTCGATTGCAGGAACGAGAAAAAAGAAGAAGACGGGTTCTTATTGAACAGATGAAGGCACATGAAGCCCAGGAGGTGAGAAAAGCGAACTCAACTAACGTTGGAAACTTCCGCTTTTCAACAATTTGCTATTTCTCGCCTTAGAGGGCCTGGTTGTTGCTCCCAGGTTTTCGCTGCGAAACTCTTTGGCTGAGATGTTGGGTCGGTTCATCCTGTTGTAATGACCTCTGCTCATTGCTGTTTTTTTCCTGTTCACTTTTTGTTGAAAAAATGATGGACATATGTTGATTAACAATTATTCCACGAGGGCGCGTTAGATGTGAGATGGTAGATAGCTCGTTGGCCATGTATCATCTCGTATCCAACAAGCGTGAGTGGACTAATTTTTTTGTTTAAAACGCCCACAAAATATCAAGAATTCTTCCCGACTTTATTTGTAAAAACAACCGATTTCCAACTTGTTTAATTTTGAGCAGACACGTACAGTTACCATATTTGGAGAGCATGGTATAATGGCTCATATACCATGACGGCTAAGCCAATCAGAGCTCTAGAATTGCATTATCCAATGATTCAGTTTTAAATAAACCGTATATTTGCACTGTTGCAGGAGGCTCATCGTGAAGAGATGCTTGTGAACAGACTCATGAGGCAGTCGCAGCAGGAGCGAAGAATTGCTGTTCAACTTATGCAGGTACGAACTGGTAATCAGCAAATTTAATGATTATTTCATATTTAAACAAGGAGTGATATTACAACTTCTTTCCTCGGGTCCTCTATCTTCCTTCCTCGAGGGAAGAAGGGAGGGGACCCTAGGGACGAGGATGACGATATGAAATACTATAATGGATCTAATTTCCCGCATTAAATAACCCGACACTCGAGATTATCATTGATGACTAAGAAGGTAGGAAACTCCGCATTATTTTCTGTGATTGGAACGCGCGGGAAGACTCGCTGCAAAGTTGGTAATCTGTTCATAGACTATCGTTGCTTGCTTTGTGATAGTAGCACTGCGTTAACACCAACTAGTAGCCTCCCATACAGTCGTTCTTGGGGTTTCCTCACGTGTTCCTTTCCCAAGAACGTTAGGGAGGATTGAGTGACGAGCCAAAAATACTTCTGCGTGGGAGGCTACCCGACTAGTGGCTGCTAAGGAGACTACAACATTAGCCCAATGACTTCATGACTTACTATCTATGCTTGCGCATTTTATGCATTGAGAGTACTCTGCCATTTGTTGAGCTCTTTCGTATTCAATTCGATGCAGGTTCGCCATGAAAAGGAAGTCATTCGACAAAACAGGTATTGTTGTAGTAACTCTGCGTTTTTGTTCAAATTCTGATCGTAGTTTACTTTTCATACCATACCTTCGGTCTCTTCGCTTGTTTCTCGTAGGATTTTTAGAGAAAAACAGTACGCAGAAAGGAGGTTAAAAGACTTTGACGACGCACTGACAAGAGAAGCGGTGAGGGATGGAGATGTTCATATTTTTTTGCCTTTTTTACACCAATATGACCGATCTAGAGTGTGTGTGACTTCCAAAGAGTTCATTTTGTATCCAGATTTGTGTCACTTGTATGAAACTGATTTAACTATTGTTTACTTCAGGAACTGTGCCGTCAAGCTAAAATAGAGTATGCAGAGGAAACCAGAAAGGCTCAGGAACTGCATGATAAGATAAAAGCTGAGATCGCAGAGGCAAAGTACAACAAGCATTACAACATCTGCTGGGAGGTAAGATCAGTTAATCATAAGGATGAATACTTGGTCTTGTGGGTTTTGGTGTGAGTATGCTCGATGAACTGACCGGCCTTCCCTAGGCGTTCAGATGGAACACCTTAGCCTTAAACAGGCTAAGCACAGACGGAAACGTGTTATCCCCTGCCCATCTATTTCTTACATCCGTTTTCTCGAACAAAGTGCCTCACTTCCCTGTATTAGCATTGCGGTGTAGTTCTGATGATGTTTTGTCGTGAATGTAGTTCCGATCGTATCCTTCTGTAATGGTAACACAGACAGGGAGCTTGGATGGTGCATTCCCCTCCCTTACCCCCTAGACTGCGATCATGCTCCTCCCCTATCCATATCTTTATATCTCGCAGGTTACCTCACCCCTCTCCCGCCATTCATATACACTGGCTTCTCAGTCATCATGTTTTACATGCTCCGCGGAAGAATGACATTACAACTCAATGAATGGGGACAGCGTCAACTCCTCCCGCACCCCACCCCTGCGCTCGTCTCCCTTGCGCTTTCCTCCTTAATATTAAATAGTCGCGACAAGCAAGGAGACGAGCATGGGGTAAATGATAACTGGATATGATTATAGACATCTCCCGCATTCCGCTCCAGTGAGCAAACACAAAGAAATAAGTTCGGGTCAATTTAGGTTTGTGGGAAACTGCCCACCTACCCCTCCCCTAACTAAACGTTAACATTTGCGTTTCACCTGGGGCAAAATGTTGGGTTAGGGGAGGGGTAGGTGGGCAGTTTCCCAGAAACCTAAATTAATCCATGAGTCGAGGCTCAGGTGGACAGTTTCATACAAATCACTGTATTTTGTCCACCTGAACCTCGAGTGGGTGCCTTTGTTCACAGGAATGCGGGAAAGGCGTATTTAATAACAAGATGATTTTTTTCTTTCTCCTTGCAGGTGTTGTCACAGATTGTGGACTTTTCTTGTAAAATTGGAGAGTACAGAGAACTAACTGAAAAGTACGTCATCAGCCTGTCTTTTTTTTACAAACTTCTCTCTCCCAAGCACCTGTTACTGAATACAGTCGAACCTCCACTAACGGCCACCTCTCTACAATGGCCATTTTTTTGGCGGACAGTCCATACATTCACTCTTTTTTCAACCTCTCTATAAAGGCCACTGCCCTACAAGGGCCATTATTTTGGCGGACAGTCCATACATTGACTCTTGTTTCAAACTCTCTACAACGGCCACCTCTTTACAATGCCCACTTGCCTCTGTCCCCAAGGTGGCCGTTGTACAGAGGTTCAACTGTAGTAAGCATTTGGATGAAAGTTTAGGTTAAAATATGAACTTATCTGCGTCCATTTTGTTGCAGACTCATTCCGCCCAAGATGTTTAGGGAATGGAGAGCGCTGTTTCTTGAGGGACTTCCCATTTACGAGGACGAGGTTGTGTATCTCGCTTTTTATTCGTTGGTTGAATTCTTCTTTTAATAATCGGGCGCAAAGCCATGTATTATGCTGGTGTTGTGTACTCTTTGTACATATAGCCTGTGCACAGCCACCCCCTTCGTACCTGGGTGCCAGAGACTTTTCATGCGCGGTTTCCGTTTTCGGTCAAGTCTTAATCATGACCCGCGTGAAAAGGTCAAAGACAAAACAAAAAATTAATTTATGCAAATTATTTGGGAACTCAATTTACAGCGGCGCGAAACGGACGTCTCTCTCCCCGAATCTGTTTGAATGGAGGGGTGGCTGTAAAGTTATGTATATAGTCACTGCGTGGTTTGGGTTTAGGACAAACCATAGACTTTCTCGAAGTCCTTCGCTTCTCATTTCCGGTTCCGGTATTTGGCCTCAGCGCGAAGGACGAACTCTCGCTCTCTCTCACTCGCTTTTGCCGCAGAAAACATAAAAAATCTACCTCTCGCGCTTCGCGCTCGTGAAAAAATTTGAGCTCGACTTGTAGACAAGTCTAGACGGTGCGGAGGAAAATGGGTTACTAGAGTTTTGATCTTGTTCAAGCCAGTTGTGTCCACAGATTTATCATTTACTTTTCTATATTTAAATCACGTATTCTTTTCTCTTCAAAACGTTTCTTTTCCTTCTTTCAGCCGGTTGATTTAGCGTCTAACACTGAACTCGCCAAGCTTAGGGAAATCGAGAAAGAGAAAGAAGATTTGATGGACGAGGGAGACTTCTTGGAATATAAGGTGAGTTGAAATATTACAGACCTTCAAAGAAGGTACAGGATTATTTCAACTGCAGCTATGCTAGCGTTCTCGCGCTCGCGTATTTAAGAAAGCGCGCGCAACGTTAATTGCTCTTTATGACGTAAACTTTTTGAGAGAGCAAACGCGGCAAAATGCATGAAGAAGCGGGTTTTTTCCAGGAACTCTTTTTCAAGGACTTCTCGCTCTCGTTCTTGAACTTGAATCTTGAACTTGAACTGCGCAAAGCTAATTTTTTCAGACGAGAGCAGATGTTCATCGCAGGACATTTGCGCGATAAAAAAGTTATTCTGAAAGCCTCAAATTTGGATGTGCGGCGAACGAAATCACAAAATCGAAATTTGCAATTTGCATAGATTTAACTGAGGCAAAGTCGGCATTAAAAGATCAACTCTATCATTTCTAAGAATAATCTTAATCAAAATTCAAGAATAACGTACAAAATTTTTTTGATATATGAAGAAAATAAACATTGCTATGCAAGAGTAGTGCCGGCGAGGTTTTATTTGAATGGCCGGACGGAAGGATTAGAGCTCATTACATGTCTCCGCAATACACTCTGAGAGTGAAAGAGTTAACTGATTGTTCTTTTCTTTAGAATTTAGTAGGCGAGTGGACTCCAACAGAGGAGTCGGACCTCAAAGGACCTCCCAAAGATAATGCGGTTTTGGGACATATCATCCACAGACTCTTTAACATCGTTTCACCGCCAGAGGTAAGTTGAAGCTAAAGCAGAGGGAAACCATTCGCTTCGATACGAACTCAAAAAGGGAAACTGCACAACAATTTCAACCAACTGAAGAAAAGTTTGCTCGTGAACAAGAAAAAAACATTTGGGTTGAATAATCCTTGTTCCTTATGCCAAGTACGTGAAACTATTTGCACCTAGACTGAATCAACTTGATTCGTTTTGTATCGAAACGACCGGTAAATATTAAGTTGGGTCCCCTCGTAGATTTGGGGTCGGTCGAGTAAAAGCAGTGTGTTGTATGACGTGCTTGTCTTGGCAAACGCAGAGCTGTTATGATGTGGCACTGGGAAGCTGTTAAAGACTTCGGCATGGCTTTTAATGAAAATAACTGCGCCATACCATTGCACCATTTTCATTGTTTATTCTCTTAAAGATAAAGCCCTTGATACAAATGTCTACGGTTATTGTTAAAAGCAAAAGCCAATTGCCTCCGTTTAGTTTTGCCGTATTTGAAGTTATGATGAAATGTTATTTGTTCTTCTCTTTTTTTATAGCGACCCCCACCCCCACCGGAGTTTCCTCCGTTTCCGATCAAGGTCTGTTTTCTTGGAAAGTTTTTCAGTGGGAAAACGTCAACCATCAATAAAATTCTTGAAGGTAAGAAGACTTGAATGATCGTAGGCCTCTGAGAAAATGGTAATAACAGAGACTCTTGAAGTAGAGCTTGTTTGGTTCAGTGGTATGAGTTGGGCGATTTTCGTAGCCTGCGTAGCAGGCGCTTGGAAGTAGTAGGCAAAAGGGAGAACGGGCGCGCGCGAGGCTCCTTCTCGCGCGCACCTTTTTTCTTGTGCCCACTACTTCCAAGCGCCTACGATTTTCGTGGTTTGGTAAAGGGAGTTGGTCTTAACATAGGGATGGGTGGGGTTTCTTGATAAGCCAAATATCCTGACGGATATTTTTTTCCTTTTTCTTACCTCTAATTTAGAAGATCATACGATAATCATAAACAAGGCTTCTGGCTCCAAAGTTGACGTCCTAAATTGTTTGCATTGTCTGTTTTGGTTCTCTTTATATTTGGAAATCAAAATAAGTGCTGTGACCCTTTTCTCTCATTGTAGGCCACAGAATGGTGCGTCTCTCCGTCGACGATCTTGTTGCTGAAGCTGTAGAGGCTTACAAAAACAACGAATGCATTGAGGAACCACCAGAAGAACTTCCCGTGCCGGTGAGAAAATTTTCATTATTTATCGCGCATTTTCCCAGTAAAACGTCCCGCGATAGAACAAAAAATAGATCCATCCTTTACGCTTTGTGACAGCAAAGTTAGAGATCGTCTCATCCGGGAAATTTTTGCTTCTGAAATCCGGAATCCTAAGCTTTGGAATCCGTAATTCATCTCAGGGAATCCGTGACCCCGCTTTAAACGAGTGGAGTCAGAGTCCTCTGCTGCTTCTGCTGGATTAGGTCAGGAAGGCTCTAGAAATGCTATTTGTGCCAAATACGAAAGAGCGTGCACATTAACAGGCCAGATTTGCGTTACAAGTTGTTTTGTGTTCGACTCGTAGGATGAAGACTCCTCTCCTAAGAAAGTAAGCATCCAAGAGCAAGGTGTAGAGGAGTCTCAGGCTACCACGCCACAATCAGCACAGGTTGGGGAGGTCAAGGAGACCGGGGAAGGAAAAGGTATCGTGATTTTGTTTGAGTCTTGGTGCCCAACAATCAGCCCACACCACAACGTAACAGCTGCAAAATAATAAACAATTTTCTGACTAGAAATTTATTTTCAAGGGCAGTGTCTTGGTGTTTGATGTAAGTGCCCAAGAAATATTGTTCTAAAAATCTTAGGCTGTTTGTCATTTTATTTACACCAGAAATTTTTGTTTTGACAAAGATTGTTTGTGCAGTATTGTTTTGGTAAAGGAAATCTTTTTGAGATAACGTAGCGGTTTTTGTTCATTTGTCGCAATTATCACGAGGGTCCCCAGAGAAGGGAGTTGTTTGTACTCCCCGGCCAGTCATCAATGCAGACATCGTGTCCACTATACGCGATATCAGTACCTCAAAATCGCAGAACAAATGACGGAAGATTTCATTCGCGAACGACAAACAAGAAAAATAGCAAAACAAATGTAAGGATAATAGACGTTAAGACACATATTCATACGTTAACAACAAGAAGAAAGTTTTTTGGATATTTTGTGGATTATAATTGAAAGTTAATCTCTCTTTCCTTAAATTATAGGAAGTGAAGATCCAAACAAAATCGAAGAGAAACAAACTAGTGAAGCTCAAGAAAGTGAGGAGAAGAGAGATAAGACTAAAGAAGAATTGGAGAAAGAAAGTTTAGAAGCTAAGGACGACGAGAAGAAAACACCTTCGAAACCAAAAGAACTGGAGCCTGTGTCATCTAAAACGAAAGGACCTACGGTTAGTGCCTGCCTCTCTGAAATCCTTTCAATAAGGATGCCTGTCAAACGGGAAAAAGACAAGAATATAAAAAAATGGTCAATGAAGAGAGATGAGTTAGGGCATCTGTTTGAGTTGTCTTACTTTCGTTGTGGTGGACTGGTGGTGTCATATTTTGTCCAGAGCACAGTACTTTTCTGTGAGTGTTTGTAGCGGACTACGAGTTTAGTATATTAGAAGTGGATTTCAACTTGACAATGTTAATACCAGCGCTCTGTCACCTTGTTTCCGATCGAGTCTTCAAAAATCGTCAAGAAATTGTCCAAGTCTTTTCCCTTTTTGTTTGCTTACAGAAGTCTTTTCTGTTTGCTCTCGGCCTGGTTTTTACTCAACCTCACGGTTTCAACGCCTGTATTAGGCTTCTTGAAATTATAACTTACTTTTAATATTCTTGACGCTGCTCTATTGAAGCAGTTTGTGTGTGGTCACCGTGGGCAGTTAAAACGACAGCAACAAATTATGGTCGCCGGTCTGAAGAGCTCTTTCGCATCTTACTTAGCTTCCAGTAGAATTCGTCTTTTTGGGCATTCTCTCAACTCAAAGACAGGTGAAAGTATAACTTTGGTTTCCCCTATATTTTAACAGCTCACAACTCGCGCCAAACTTGGATCAAAGGCTTATGGTTTCCTGAAAAAGGGGAAAGCGACCCCAGACCAGTTGTTGGTTGACATCATGGTTGAAGCCGTCAGGTAAGCATATCTTCTTTTGTAGACTGCGAGCAAGCTTTCCATTTTGGGGAGTCGCGAGAAGTCACTCGAGAGCCGCACGAAAAAGGAGACGCGCTCGTTCTCTCGCGGCTTGCTGCGCTCGCCCCAATTGTAGGGTATTACGTTTGCACATCAGGCTAAATGGAAAGGATTCATTTGCAATAGTGGGTCATATTCCCTAATCTCTTACTGATCTCAGGGGTCACCACTCATCTGATTTTGGAACATTTTTTATCACCTGTTGAGGGACGATAGATTGGTGCAGTCCCTCTGTACTTTTCTACGTTCAGCTAAGTCCGGGGCTGGGTTCGAAGATGGAGTTGGAGATGCTGTGCCACCGAAATAGGCGATTTTCCAAAACCCGTTTTTACGCCTGCCTTCTGAATGTTGCGGCTTTCAATTTTACAGCCCACTGCTCTGTTCTGATTTTAAGTACCTTGAAGTGCGGTGAGTGGGGTTTATATCACTTAGAATGAGAACTCGTTTTCGTTTAAAACTGAAGAGAGATAAAGATGGTATTTTAGTTTCTGGTCTCGAGATCCAAACTAAGACAAGATCTGTCAAAATCTTAGCCCCGCCAGGCTTTCGGATAGTAAGGGCGTGGCGAAAAATAGGTCTAGGGTTTTTACTATCGCTGCACATGACTATCTTGGACCCTGTAACAGACTCTCAAAATCTATGCTCTTGTAGTCGGTCGTTTATGTTCATCACAGGCATGAGATTTTCATTTTAGAGGCTGGCCAGCAAAGACTGTTTTTAGTTTTCCCTGATAACAGTAATACGATTCTTTTCAAAGGCAAGTACCTGATGGGACTGGCTGGATTATGGACGGGTTTCCAGGCACTATCAACCAGGCCAAGGTAACTGTTTAGTACTAACCTGAGATCAGGCTCTATTTTCCTTTCGCTTGGTAAATAAAATTCTGGCGATTAGGTAAGAGAATGTATGGAAACTGCTAAAATTGGGCCTGATCTCTGGTCAGTTTAATACTAATTTTCCTCTATCACGAGAATAAATTCCCTTTTTTTTAGAAGCCATTAGCTTGATTGCGTGCCCGATACCAAATAGTAACAATGCTTCTGGGCTCGGTTTCTCGAAAGATGGTAAGCTTTGTTCCAGGATTAACCCAAATTTTAAACATAGTTCTCTTGTCGAGGAATACGTCGAATACCTGTTACGGTAACACAAAATGACACTTAAAAAAATCTATGGGAAGGCAAATACAACTGTGGATTACATTTTTCAATCTTAAATTGGCGTTTACCCGCCTTCAGAAACCAAGTTCCAGATGTCTTGCCACGAATGTAATCCCAGTTCTGTCCATTTGGGACATACTGAATTCTTAATCATACAAGACATTATGGACGAATGCTTCCCTCAGAAAAAGAAGCGAGTTAGGGATAAAGACATACCCTATATGACGACTGCATGGAAAAATGCCATCCGAGCAAAGAGAAGAGCTGTTAAGAAGTATCTAAATGAAAGGACACAACAAAACTGGGAAGAGAAAGTGAAATGTCGAAATGAGGCAACCAGACAACGAAGAATTGCTGTACGGCAATACTGGAAGAAAAAGACGTCTGACCTTAAAGAAAACCCAGGAACGTTCTTTGAAACTTTTAAACCGTTTCTTGGATCTAAGAAAGGGGTCTTGGGAACTGATATTAACTTAAAAGTTGACGGCAAGATCATTAGCAACCAAGAGACTGTTGCGGAAATATTAGCAGGTCACTTCGCTACGATAGCAAGCGATATTGGAGATGTCAACTTAAGAAACTCCTCGGAGAATGACTTAAATAATCATCCAAGTGTCTTGCAAATACAAATGGCGAGTATCTCAGAACCAATGATCGAGTCCTATCCAGTCAACCAAGCACAAGTTAGAAAGGCTCTGGAGTCACTTAATACGAGGAAAGCATCAGGATATGACAATATGCCAGCCAGAGTACTGAAATATGGAGCGGAAAAACTTGCTATACCACTGGCGAATCTGTACAATTCATGTATTACAAATCGACAATGGCCAAACAACTGGAAAAGGGGGGAATGGACGCCCGTCTTTAAGAAAGAGGATCCACAAGATTGTCGGAACTATCGACCAATAACTGTCCTTCCAGTGGTTAGTAAGGTGTTCGAGCAGCTACTTAGCGACCAGATTTCTAAGCAATTCGACAGCCGTCTGGATCCCCGAATTACGGCATATCGTAAACGCCACAGTTGTGAAACAACATTGATAAGTCTTACTGAAGCGTGGAAATCAGCACGTGATAACCAGCAAATTGTTAAAATCTTATCTACCGACTTGAGTAAGGCTTTTGATTCGCTTCATCCGTCCTTAATGATCAGCAAATTAAAAGCGTATGGTTTTAGTGACGAACTATGTGATCTACTTCGATCTTACCTGTGTAATCGATTGAACCGAGTGAAACTGGGAGCTTTCAGAAGTGAATGGAAGCGTACAGGTAGGGGTTGTCCACAAGGATCGGCCCTTGGCCCATTGTTATGGAACATCTTTCAAAACGATCTGACATACGTAATAACTTCGCATCTCTCTATATACGCGGATGACCATCAAATGTTTGAAACAGTGGGGAAGCTGAAAATGGCTGACACCAATCTTATGAGGAATGCCAATAGGGCCTCCGAATGGTACGCTAGCAATCTGCTACAAGGAAACCTGAGCAAATATCAAACTATGACTTTAAAGCATAACAAGACAGAAAGTAACACTCCATTACACTTTCAAGGAAACACCATCGAATCTTCTGACTGTCTTAAGTTGCTAGGGGTCACCATAGATGAACAGTTGAATTTTAACACTCGCATTAATGAAATATGTAAGAAGGCGAGTCAAAGAGTAGGTGTAATGTTAAGGCTTAAAAAACTTGTCCCTACCAATGCTAAATTAACTCTGTATAAATCAGCCATATTGCCTTACTTAACCTATTGCCACCTGACTTGGCATTTCTGTAGTGCTACCGACAAAAGAAAGCTTGAACGGGTCCAAGAAAGAGCACTACGCGAAGTTTTCCTAGATAAGCAATCAAGCTACCAAGCATTGCTGGACAAAAGTGACCTAACGACTCTTCAGAACAGAAGACTGCAAGATATTGCTATCCTTATGTATAAGGTGAAACACAAACTATGCCCCATCAAAATATCCGAGCTGTTTCACGCGCATTGCTCACCCTACAACTTGAGGACGGCAGAGTTCGCCATTCCCAGATTTAGGACCAATAAATATGGTAAACACTCGCTCACCTACCTGGGACCAAAGTTGTGGAATAAGCTGCCAAGCGAAATCAGAACTCTCCCATCATTATTTAGTTTCAAAAATTGTATTCGTAAATTTGATCTAGGTGTAATGATAGACGACGACAATTGCTCCAATTGCATCCTTTGTAATTCTTAATCTTTATAAATCAATTATTTCATTAGTTGATAGTTAGTAGGTTTTTTAACTATATTATATTGTGAGGTAACTATAATTGCATCCTTTGTAATTCTTAATCCTTTGTAATTCTTAATCTTTTTAAATCAATTGTTTCATTAGTAGATAGTTAGTAGGATTTTAACTATATTATATTGTTAGGTAACTATATTATATTGTTAGGTGTCCCCAATTAGTAGAGGGGTTCTTAACCCCATCGGCTAGACATTCCAAGACACATTAATAAAGTTTATGTATGTATGTATGTTGATGTGTTTAGAGGATCCGATTTCGCTCTGATGGGTTCAACCAATTCTTTTATTGCAGTTGTTGGAGAAAGCGTTAAGTGGATATGATGCACAAAAAGAAGCAAAGGACGCTAAAGCTGCTAAAGAACCCAGTAAAGTTAGCAAGACAAGAAAATCCCGCCTTGCACCAGACCCCCATCCACCTACTGAGGTATGTAGCCTACGTGGAGACGTACCCTCCCCTGCACGGGGGGGGGGGGGGGTGGAATGTAGGCTAGATAGTGGAAGTCATGGGTTGAAAAAGACAAAGCGCATTCGAGCCTTTCAGCAAACCTTTGAGTGTTTGGATATCGGATGAAACACTCTTTCTAGTGTTTGACTTGTCCCAAGATCGTGACATGCGTGATTTTTCTACTGTTTGGGAAAGCAATTCAAATAATTAGTGGTTCTTGAAACACTTAACAAAATCAAACTTTGCAAAATTTAATTAATACCGATGAGAATCCGAGTTGAAAACTTCCTTCATGGTACTTTTTAATTTTCCTTGGTTTCCACTTCATTAAACAAGACAGTTTTGAGAAACGTATTTTATATAACATGTAACAGTATGTAACCAGAATGTTGATTCCTCTCCAGACCCCTGCGCCCAAGAGCGGCATTGACTTGGTGTTACTGTTCGACCTGCCTGATGATATTGCGTTAAAAAGAGCTGAAGGAAGAACATGTAAGACTTAACAAGGACTTATTTCATCTCTACCGCGGTTAACGTGATAAAATCATTTACTTGGTGCCATGTAATAGTTATTAAGACACGCTTAACAGCTTTGTGGGGAAATGTTGCAAAGTAAAATAGTTTTAAAATCTTTCTGGGGAAATTTGTTGCAAAGTGAAATACGTTTTAAAATCCTTGTGGGGAAATTTTGTTTTAAAGTAAAATCTTTTTAAAATCCTTGTGGGGAAATTTTGTTGTAAAGTAAAATCTTTTTAAAATCTTTGTGGGGAATGTTTGGTCGCAATGTTTTACGAAGCATAACCATCCATGAAAACTAAATTTTTCGGTTATTTTTTTCGTTAACTTATGAAACGTAGTTCGACGTTCAACGAAAGAAGTGTGACCTTTCGTTAGGCCTTTAAAGCAATACTTTCCAGTGGTGCTGTTTACATTTGGGCGCGTTTGTATGGAGTAAAGATGTCCGCGGTAGAAAGGTCACTCGCCTGCACGAGCTACCCTGGGTGAACCAACTCTTCGTTCATTTCCTTACAAAACGTGGTGAACCGTTAACATGAGAAACAAAACGTTGGCTAGGCTAAAGGAATGACCCACCTACAGTGCAGCCGGGTCACCTTTTTGTGATGGTAGGGTCACCGTCCTAGCCGGGCCAACTTTTTTCCATATAAACACTTTGGCTCCCCCAGACGGGTCAACTCGGTCAAGGCAAGATAGTCGGAGCATGACTAGCGCTGCTGTAGACAATCTGAGCATGCGCGAGCGCTGTTGCGAGCGCTGTTCGGCTCGGTCAACACTTATTTCCATCCGCCAAACTGACGTTGACAGATTAATGATTCGTGCACAAAGTAAGGGTTAGGGTTAGGGCTAGAGTTAGGGTTAGGGTTAGGGTTGTTGCTATATATATTCAAATCAAACCATTCATTGTCAGCAAATCATCGGTGTTGTAAAAGTTAAAGTGATGCACTGCACAGCCGATGCTCCGAGATCGAATCCTACTCGTGCCATCCTGCCATCCTTAAAAATTGAAGAGACGTAAACTTTTATGAACAGAAATTTCAAGAGACAGAGAAATTTTATGTGAGAAAAGTAAAATGTCTTTTGAGAGCCACTGAGAGGAAAATGTCAGTTTGGCGGATGGAAACAAGTGACGTCCCTTCCGGGCAAAGTGGTCAGCTATTTTCTAATATATACACTCGCTTAATAAGTTTACTGGGCTGGGAGGGCGATATTGAAAGGAATTAAGTTCTATACTTAAGATGTGTTTTGTTTTTAGATAATCCCTCGACAGCTGATCAGTACCATCAGGAATACAATCCACCAGTGGAAGGTAGCTACACAGGAATCAACAAACAGGAAAAAGTTGTACCCGTTTCTGATCCCTCCAACGATCGCGAACAGGTCCAACAAAGGTATGTGGTCATTTTAACACACTGACTGTAATTATTCTCCTCTACATCCTTTTCCGGTTAGACCTTTTTTGTGATAACTGCCCGGTGATGTTATTCAGTTTCTCCCTTAAGCCAACATTTTGCCTAAATTGAGAAGTAAGAAATAATGTTGACTTAGGGGAGGGGTAGGCGGGCAGTTTCCCACATTCAATTCAGCAGTGAAATTGTTGAAACGAAAGCAGTATTGTACTGGATCCTGTAGTGTTGAACCCCTCAGTGACACTCACTCTTTCTTGTATGGCGATTTCTGTTATCTGCGTAAGTTTTATATTATTGGCAGCAGCTGAGTTCACCATACTTAGAGTTTCATACTGTCGTTATTGCTTAGAATCTTTGGCTTCGTGGACGGCTGGCCTAAGTTGGAGAAATGGTTTACAAAGTTCGGAATTTTTCAAAGAATTGATGCTAATACTAGTCAAGGTACGTGTAACAACAAGACTGTAGTTTCTAGCGTTATCACCCTCTTCTCTTTCCCTGCCCCCCGCCCCCTCCCCCATTCGTTCCAGTTCTCCTGTTTTGTCTATTACGATGCTATGACATCATCATTCCAGTTGTTCACTTTAGCGTCACTTATAAGATTATCCACTGTCGTTTTTTTGTGTGTTTAGAGCAATTGTATGACGAGGTATCCGGGTTATTGAACGAAACTTACCAGAAGCTTATTGCACCTCCCGAAGAAGCTCCATCTGTAAGTAACCTTTGAAGAGTTTCTATGAACACGTTATATTTTGGGGCATCTCACGGCCGCATTAACACAATTATGGCAATCAAAAGGTTGAGCCAGGTTTAGCCTCCCCGCAGACGTCCTTTGTGGTTCGTTCGTCACGCATTCATTTTGACGAACGAACCCCAAAGGACGTCTGCGGGAGGCTAAGCCTTTCTTCGTTTATCGCAGTGTAACCAACTTAAACAACTTCTCCTTATGGCTGTTTCTGCGAGCGAGTTAACATGAAGCAAATTCTGTGTCCTGATTGGCTACCCGAGCGGGCAATATGAAGCGAATTCTGTGTTCTGATTGGCTACCCGATAATACAAGTAATTTAGAGAACCTGGCATTTTCCACGTTAACGAAAAACAAATGTGATCAGTTGGTGGTGTCAGAGTCTTTGAGTGATAAGCTACAAACGAATCTTTTGCTAAGATAGGTTTTGTTAATGATTTTATCCATAGGAACCTTCCGTACAGCCTGGACCTACAACTGAAGGTAACAATAGTGTACTTAATAAATAAATAAATAAATATTTATGGTTCTTATTTCTGCGCTCATCACCCTGGCCTTTTTGTGGTTTCACACGACTATTATAGGTATTTCAAAGCTTGGCAGGAGACTGGGTCAAAATTCTTCCCCCCAAACAATCCCATGACACAATTCGACACAACATAGTTCCAGTATCAAGCGCAACCGCCGTGTATCACTGTGCTCAAGAATCACTGAAGACAACAGCTTTTGTATTCTTTTTCAACGCACTATTTTATCAAATGAATGTGGCAGATAAAACCAAGTTTTTATGGACATAAAGTGTTTTTCGTTTCCTAGGCGAGCAACCGACTGCGGCTCAATCCACACAGGGGGAGGGTCCTCCCAACGAGGGTGTGGGGAGTGAAAGCGCAGTTGCGCCTCCTGAGAGTGTCCCTGCACCGTCCGAGGCCCCCTCTGAGGCAGGTGTCAAGTCGGAAAGCAAATCTGAGAAAGGGACTTCGAAGAGTAAAGGAGATTCCAAACCAGGTATAGACGATGAATGACGTAGAAAAAGAGAGTTTTGTGCTCATTTTAATCAAAAATAATACTTTGATATTACTCTGATTTATTAATTGTGCCCTGTGGGCGGCTATTTAGAATTTTATAAAGAATACCGCATTTTACAAGAATCTTACGAGTTATTCTTGTTAGAATTCTTATGCATGTTCTGATAATGAAAAGAATGCCAGCCTGTCTTGATTGAACGGCCCTTTCTACATTTTCCAATTCTGATTAACAATCCATTCTCTTAGTTCTCATTACAGTCACCCTGGCGTGATGGTCGCGTTTTCTTATCCCGAAATTTCCTTATATTCACAGAAGCCTGTTAGTAACAGTCTTGTGTCTGTTGCGCTTGTGATTTATCTTAGCTGCTTTATCAAAGTAGTAATGGGCGACACCGTTGACAGTTATAAATCAGCGTGCAAGAATGACCTTATGTCACTGACTTTAGCCAACCAGAAACTTAGCAATTTTTTTACTTCTGAGTGCCTTCACATTTTACTACCACGTACCAAACAACACAACAACAACAAGCAACTTCACTAACCGCAAAGAAAACATGATACAAGCAAACTTGTACAATCATCAAATATTTTTCATAATCAGTCCATTCTTACCGTGTTTCCTTTTAAGGTTCACCGAAGTCACGAAAGAGCAAAAAGGATCGTTCATCTTCCCCACAGGCGTCTAAGAAAGGCACGAAAAGCCGCAGCCCCACCCCTCCTAGTTCTAAGAAAGGCTCAAGATCTGGTTCGAAGTCTCCATCAACATCAAGGAAAGGCTCAAGATCTGGTTCGAAGTCTCCATCGACATCAAGGAAAGGCTCACGGCCTGGATCCAAGAGTTCAAGACCAGGATCGAAGAGAGCCAAGTCTCCGAGTACGTAACATTATCAAAGTAGAAACTGGACCTTATTTTCTTAAAATCGCCACCTACAAATAAACAAGGAAGCTTATGAACAGTAGAGCAAATCATACCCATAAACTTAACTAACGGAAGGCTAGTCTTTTGAATACTTAAATGATTGGTGCGTTTATTCAAGAGAAGTCTGTTCTTTTCTCATAGATAGGAGAGGAACGCATCTCTTTGCATGTAACAACTTTCCCACGCACTCGTCTGTTTGATTCGCTCAAAAAAAAAAAACTCCGAGGAAAAGAAAGTACCACTTTTAGTTTGAGTAAATCGGTATGTTTCTGCTGAAGGCTTGAGAGTTATAAGTTAAGTCGTCTAGTAACTCTTAATAATTGTTGAAGCCTTGATCGATTGTTTGTAGAAAAAGGCGCTGAAGAAGTTGAAGAGGAAAAGCCTCCTGAACCACAAGGACCCCCCGAACCGGAGCCTGGGTCAGAGGACTGGGAATATGTTGATCAGCCTATTGAAGTGGTTTGTATTCTGATTAGTTTTTACTCTTAGTTTCAGCGCCGTCGTTCCCATCGTCATCATTATCACCATCATTAACACCACTGGTCATCATTCTCTAGGGGAGCAGGGATGGCGCAGTGGTGAGAGCACTCGCCTTCCACCAGTGTGGCCCGGGTTCGATTCCCGGACTCGACGTCGTATGTGGGTTGAGTTTGTTGTTGGTTCTCTTCTCTGCTCCGAGAGGTTTTTCTCCGGGTACTCCGTTTTTTTCCAATTCGATCCGGAATGCTCGAGCGGTTAATACATGAGCCCCTGGCTCGGGAGATTGGGCAACCACTCCTCACGCTATCGAGCTTAAATAAAATTAATTTAATTTAATTTTTAATTTTTAATCCTCATCTTCTGCATTGTCGTCGTCGTCTTTGCGTGGTCCTCCACCTCCTCCTCCTCATCATCATCATCAACATCATCATCATCATCTTCATCTTTGTCATAATTATATTCTTCATATTTATTTATCTTCATTGTCCTCCTCCTTTGCATCTCCAGAAACGCAGTCGCCACTAAGCTATTACAAGCTTTCTATCTGTAAATTCCAGTTGTTACAATAACTATTAGACAATTCTGCTCTTGATTTTGACATCTGGTCTTTCTACAGGATTTTGCTGGAGTTCTAACCAGCCAGTGGGAGAACTCGGAGGAGACATACATCGATTCGTGTAAAAAGGTGTTTGGAGAGATAAGACGCGAGAGGGAACTGATTCACAGATATTTCTACGGCACAAGGTTTGAATTGAGAAACTGTTATTACTCATAGGAGGAAAAAGGACGACCAATTTAAATCACACCCAGAAGAAACTCCATGTTTATCATGCTGTCCAAGTTCCTTTTTACTTTTGCTTTGTTGGTGAAATGTTAAGGTGTGATCATTTAGCCGAATGCTACATTCGGTGTCTAGTCTAATTCTCTTCAGTATAGAGGAGGTGAAAGAACCTAACGTCCTTTAACTGTCACATTCATTTATGCATTATGTCGTTCCCTTACCAGGAAAGATTTCGTAAAATTTTTAATGAGACCAGACGAGAAACAGGAATATGTTCAACAATGGCAAAAGGTAACGTGAATGAGCTTAGTTTTTTGACTTTCCAAATTGCCTGCAGTGTTTTTTTCAGTCAGTAGAGTTGGAAAGAATGAATAATCCCGAGAAAAATTGGGATCTGTTAGCGTAAACGCCACCCCAGTTTACTTCAGCTCGGCCGCTCGACAATCTCTAAAGATACTCCACTCAGTTTCCTCGTTTTTTCCTTTTGTTAGTCCTACAACGAAGTTGCCGAGGACATGAGAGGGGATGAAGACACCAAGGCTGAACTGCATCAACAGCTAGACGTATGTAATATTAGTCATGTCATATTTTTCAATATTTGCGTTTTTTGCCAGATTTTCACCTCAGTTTGGCTGCACCGTAGAAGAAACTGGATTCAACGTAATTTCAATAATTACCATTATTCTTGTGTCTTTATGTGATATATATTTTTTTAATGATGTATAAAAAAAATTAACTAAATTTAACCTGTTCGAAACAATGTTCTGCATGTCATGAAAGCTATTAATCATCGTGGATAGAGAGAATAATACATGGTCGCGCGGAGATATGGAATTTATCTTCGAGTGTTCACATCGATATCGAACGAGTGAGCGCAGCGAACGAGTGAGATATCGAATGTGAACACGAGAAGATAAATTCCATATCTCCAAGCGTCCATGTATTATTCTGTTTAGTATATACTAAAACAGTGGATAGTGTTTTTCGCGCGCTCTGATTGGCTGCTCAATCAGTGAATATCCTGCACTATTCACTGATTCACCTCTAGTTCCTCCGAGCGAGAGACGCCAAACTCGCGTAAGTTGCAAAATGCCTTCCCGGTTTGCTGCCGTAACAAACAAAGAAATTTCACAACTAATCAAGCAAGCTGTTTCCGAAATACACGAAGAAAGTGACGAAGCTCGGGGTGGAAGTTTTCACAGGTAAAACTTTGTCTTTTTGACTTGAATTTATCGATAAAACCGGCGAAAAAGTTTTGTTGTTTACAAATGCAAATTAAGTTTAAGTCTTGCGTTACTTTTTTTAGTTGACTTGTTCATAAATAAGCTTAAAACTAAATCTAATAATCCTTTTTACAGAATGATTTTAAATACAAAAAGAATTCACAACTCCTTTTGAGGAAATTTCCCCGCAAGAGGTAAACAAATGCCTTCAAAAGTTTTATTTGCCGGCAAGAAAAAGCGACGACAGCGGCCGTTCGGTCATTGCGCGCCAAAATTGTAATCGTTGCAGGCAACAGTAAATGAGTTAAAAATCATCATTTTTGTGCTCAATTATCTCACTGTTTTAGTATATACTAAAACAATTATTCACCTCAGTGTCGGTGGCTAGTGATGGATATTTACCTCGCCGCTAACGCGGCTTCGGTAAATATCCATCACTAGCCACCTCCACTTCGGTGAATAATTGTTATTTATTATATAAACATACTGATGACGGCGTTTTTGATGATTTTCCGAAGATTTCCGACCACCTTCCGAAGATTTCCGAAGATTTTTCAAATTGTCCCGAAGACCAGACGAACGTTCCCGAACATTTTCCGAAAATTTCCGAAGATTGCCGAGCACTTTCGAGGAAGACCCGAAGATGTTTCGATGATACACCAACGAATTTAACTACAATTTAAGAGACAAACCTGATGTCAGTGAAATTATCGATATCTTCACATGTAAAAATATCGTATTTTTACGTGTGTTCAGATACCACTTTTTTCGGTGGTAGAAATCCTTGTAAAACACTGCAGTTTATATAATAAAATGTGTTATCTTCAGGATCTTTGCGATCGGCTGTACGACATTTGCGACAACCGTAAGGAGATGGCTGAGAAAGAGCGGCAATCAGTGATGAGTGAAGGATGGCTGGAAGATCGGTTGGGTCTCCTCACTAACTTCTACGTAACACTCATGCAAGCTGAAGTGGACAGATACCAAGATACTGTTAGGCTGCTTCGGGATTACTACGTCGGCATGGAAGGTACCGGAGGGAAATAAGCTAAACCCCTGGGGAATGACTGTCTCATCCTTAAATAAGATGAGTTATATATCATGCTCAGCACACTGGATATTGAGAGTGGGGGAGTCAAACCCATGCATATGGGCGTCTCCCCCTGAAATAGGTTGGGGTATATACCAAACAGTGGTAAATCCAGGGGAGGGGCCCGGGGGACCAGACCCCCCACCCCTTATTTTTAGACCAAACTGAGGCTCGAAGGACCTAAAAAAGTTTTTTGGAGACCGGGTCCCCCCCTTTATCTAAGGGTCTGGATCCGGCACTGCCAAAACACCTTCATTCCGCTGCATCATTAATTACCCTTTAGGATCGTATAGAAGATTCTACGGCAGATAAACAAACCTCGGCACTACGGCCGTATACGAGGACAATGTCAGATTGTTCCGACATTTCTTTGATTGCATGAAAGGTATTGAGGGCATATTACTGACAGGTGCCGTCTATGCTTTTC
This sequence comes from Porites lutea, assembly GCF_958299795.1. Classification (NCBI taxonomy): domain Eukaryota; kingdom Metazoa; phylum Cnidaria; class Anthozoa; order Scleractinia; family Poritidae; genus Porites; species Porites lutea. The sequence continues at coordinate 22,877,453 of NC_133212.1, forward strand.
AAACGTCTTTCTGTCTCAGCTTTTGGGGAATTTTAATGACATGTGTACAGTTGAACCATGTTTAAAAATACAGAAAAGGATTAAATTCAAGGAAAAGTATGTAGCATAAAGCGTAAAGATAGGAGAAAAAAGCATAGTTTTTGAACGCTTTTTAATTTTAGGTAAAATACCAAACGAAGCCATCTCTGAGTACGCGCGCTTACCACTTGTTGAACTACCGCTAACTGTAAGACCGCAGTCTGCATCGTCTAAGTCAGGAGGAAGCGAGAGTGTGTCAAACCTAACAACAGCTGAAAAGACTGAAGTGAAGAGTCCATCAGGCAGGAAAGAAAAGGACAAAGGAGCTACAAAGACCCCTGAACCCACAGAAACTCAAGAAGAGGAGCAAAAACCTCGGTAAGTTGCGCTACCTTTGATCCTAGTCACTTGACCAATTAGTGAGTTGATGTCTCTGTAGCGTGACATGTCTTTACAAGAATGTACTGTTGAGTGACTGTGTGACAGCGTGACAGTAGCGTCCCATAGTGCGACTCACTGCTATTGGAGTCGTCACCAGAGTAACGTAACATGATACTGGCCGACTCTGATTTCACAGTACTCTCATTAAAGGCTCATTCGTAAAAGGCGGTCCCGGTGTAAATAGAGGTAGCTCTGTCAGTCTACTCTTTTCCATACCAGCTGGGCGTGCTTATTGGGGTTTTTTTGGTACTTCTTCGCAGCATCCCTTTAGTTCCCAGACGCCCCAAATCTGGAGAACCAGGTACCGGGAGAGGAAAGGACAAGAAAGGGGACAAGAAAAAGGGCCAAGCGGCTGACCCTGACAAGCCTGAGACCCCCGTGCCGCCTTCAGACCCGGATGAAAAAGTAAGTCAACTAACCTTCTTTTAAAGAGTAACAGCCTTTGCCGGACTAATTACAGGTTTCCAACTAACAGACTATTAGCCTTGCTCAATCGAAGGAATTGTCTTACTGTAAAACTGCTTTAGATAATCTCCAGCCTTTTAACCAGTTCTGCTTGCACCTCCTGTGTGTTAACCGACTACAATCCTTAGCTCAATCAGAAACAGAGGACATTTGCAAACATATTTGGGCCATACTAAACAGCTATCGTCTGACTTTCACCACAGTCAAATTCTTCATTTAATAGCAATCACTAAATTGTGGAAAGATTACATTCCACTATTTGAACAAGCATTTTCATAATTATGCTTGACGTAAGGTTGTACCCAACGGGTTTCTATAATCGAATCGTGAACGTTGTAAGTCATCAATCTCTAGAAAATGTTTGTTTTCTAAGTGTTTTACTACAGTCAAGAGGAGATCTTGAGTATTTGTAGCGTTTGGGTCTGTACCCATTTTTCGGTATCTAACCAGACAACTTTTAAGAGATCATTCTCTAACTTTCATGTTTTCAAGTAATTCGTTCCTTTTTTTCCGCAGCTCGTCTTCGACGCGTATATTGTGGCTCTGACGATAATAGAGACGATGGTGAGTAGTTGACGTTAATCCTTTAAGTACAACAGGAAATAAAACTTGCGAGTCTCAGGGAGCTCAACAACGTAATTGCTGCAAGTCCCCAGGAGAGCAGTACCTTAATTTTTGTGTGTCCTGTGGTTTCTTTGGGTGTCCTGCCGCTATACAGTCGTGAGGATCGCTATTTTTGTCTGTCGTGTTGGTTTTAAGCAGAATAACTAGCGACATCATCATGTCTTAACTTCAAATCGTAACACTCTTATTTCTAATGGCGCTTAGTTTCGCTCATTGTGGTACGCACAAACATTTTCCAATTATAGGCGCAGAGAACTCGATATTGTAGGACTCCCTTGTTAGTTGTATCCAGCCACTATTAATTGACTCAACAAAAGGGTCTGTAATAAGCAAACGAGTATTGTGTGTACGTCCACCAGACTGTAGCCTGCTAGCAAGCTCTCCTTTTGGGGTAGTCGCGAGAAGTCACGCGAGAGCTCACTCGCGCGTACTCTCGTGGCTCGCTTCCCTAGCCATAAATGGAGGGCTTGCTAGCGGGCTAACCACATTTTTACCCCAGCGGCACTAGTTAGTAGACTTTGGAGTTAATTTGTGTTCCTGTTTTCACCTTAACAGGCACAAATAGACCAGACGGAACAAGAAGCCGAGGCTATAAGACAAGCAGAGCTTGAAAAAGAGAAAGAGCGCGAAGCATTACAGAAGAAAGCAAAGGAAAAGAAGGACAAGAAAGGAAGAAAGAGTCCAGGAAAGGGTGGATCACCTTCCAAGACCGAGACTCCTCCCCCACGTATGTACTATTTACTATCTTATTCCTTTAAAGTTTGAGGCACGTGAGACTGGGTCGGTGCTATATATGTCAGATTGCATTTTGGGACTGTTTTATGGGCCACGGATGCTATATGGCCTCTTTATTGGCTATTACAAAATTGCGCGGGTAACAACTGGTAACTGGGTCAAAATCCGTCCTCCACATAGTCCCGTAGTGCAGTTCGGCATAGCACTGACCAAGTCTCACGCGCGAGACAAGGAGTCAGGGCTCGACGTTGCGACCCGTGGGGTCGCCAATGCGACCAGCTTTTACTCAGTGGCGACTAAATTTTCACGCCTGGTCGCCAACCTGGCCCCCAAGATAGGTGACTTTCTTCTTTGGGTAAACGTACACTAATGATAATTTGCTATCCTTTACACAACTAACGGATAGCTAACGGTTTTTCTAACGCTCTAACGTTTTGCCCAAACGCTCTAACGGTTTGTCTAAACGTTTTAACGATTTGTCTAAAGGCTTTAACGATTTCTTCCAACAATCTAAGCTACGTTTACTTGAAAGAGGATTGTGAAATGAACGAATTCGACGGAAGACTTATCGACTTTCGGACAAATCGATCGCAATTCTCAACAGATCGTCCCGTGTTTCTCCGGGAATTACTTTTAGCGCATCGATATTTAAAACAATTTCTTTATGTCGAACATGTATCTCTCAGACTCGATAGCAGATTAGTCTGATAAAAGCTCAAGCTAATCGAAGCTAATCGAGAACGAACGGCGCTTACTTCTCGAGCTTCGCAATTCTTGTAAACAACTTTAAGCAAATTTCTGTTGAGCGTGACGACGCAAATAAAAGCTCTGCCGTATTTTATTGACTTCTAATGAAGTAAAGTTGAAGTCATGCTGTTTGTCTAACAGACTTCTCGCGAAATCAACTTCTTTGCCCGAAAACATTAGCAACGTTTCCTCTTTCTGGAGACTTTCGATCACGTGTTAGGCAACCGCGCAATAGATGAAGTTTCACCGATGTTCAGTTCTGAACATGCAAATACATAGGACGCAAAACAAATTTTGCTGATTTTGTTCTTTCATAACCCAAATAAGTTTTTTTGTGATTCCTAAATTTTGTTTTTTTAATGTGTATTCCATTTCCTGAACCTTGAGCTTGAATACCTGTTTGAGGAGATTTACGCTTGAGTGCGGATTCATTTTACAGAACACCGGCTGGTAATCGAGCGTCAGCGAAAACCATTCGAAAGAAAGTTCAAAGAAAGTCTGAACCATTCATTCTCTGTTAAGGCTAAGTTAAAGATGTTAAGTTAATTTTATCCCATTAGTTCTTAAATATAATTTTTGGCGACTAGAATACTTGTTCTGGCGACCAAAAATGAAAACTTGGGGGCCAGTTGGCCCTAAGATTTTTTTCTGAAAGTCGAGCACTGGGAGTGTTGTGAGAGATGCGCAAATGGCGATTGAAAGGCTATGGGAACAACAAAAGTAGACTTTTAAATTCGTGTTCTTTTATTCACGCCTTTTAGACTCATATTTTCTACAATTATATTCTTTACTTTACAAAGCGCCCCCAGAGGAACAGGAAGGTCAGTCTGAAGAAGAACAACTCAAACAAAAGACAAAAGAGAGAGCAAGGAAAGAATTCCTTGGAGCAGTTGCCTCGGAAGGTAAAAATAATTGTTAAATGTGGCTGGGTATTTGAGTTCACTGCGCGCGCATCTTCGCAAACAGCTCGTGCACACTCAAGTGCTCTCGAAGGTCTCGTGCCGTGAAGTACTTTTATGACGTTTCAAATCACTTTCAACACTTTTGTGCATGAATGCTAAGAAACTGGTGATTAGAAGGAAGTGTGTGCCTTTCATTGGCGTCTATGCCCGTTTGTGTCGTATTGCATGTTTTGTTATACTTAAGCGTTTTTCGTCGTCATATTTTGCATCTCGTTTTCCCATATTTTTGTTGGCAGATGGTGGATTAAAAGCTCGTCTTGAGATGATCAAGAACCATGCAATTGCGGTACTTCAAGAGCTTAAGGTAAGATTTATTTCCAAACTCTTTCTTCAAAAAGTAGAGCGTTCTACGGTGAAGTGTTTTAAAACGTAAAAGTCTAACCAATCACAGCGCAAACCTATCTAACCACTCACCAATCAGAGCTTGAAGGAAATGCCAAAGCGCGGGAAACGCTTATGAACAGAATTAATTTGGTAATGGCTTAACTTCTTATTGGTGGAAAAAGTGACTTTTCAGCCAATCATATCGTGCAGCAATACAAAACCCAACGAATGTTTCACGTTGCCTTATAAAGTTTTTTTTTCCTTATCTCCTTCAATTCAGGGAAAGGCTGACTCGACTTACAAGGACATGGATGATTGGTTAGGAGAGAGGTTTCTACAGGAGGTGGAAAGGTAACTTGTGATAAAAATGTTAAAGCGAATTACGTCACAAGAATTAAGGTCCAATTTTGTCACTGAAAATTAACATGGCCTGTTGTTTCTTGTTTTAGCATCAAAGAAATGGCGGAGAATGTGCGGTTTGCTATCGAGAAAGAAGAAAAGTTGCAAGAAGAGGTTCTCCTCGAGGACAAAGACTTTATCGTTGATTTGGTAGAAGTAGTTTCTTTTCTTTGAACAGTTACAGGGCTTTCTACAATATAATATTGTTGGCCTTTTCAACAAATCCTCATTCGTTCATAATTGCTGTGAATGTTTTATAGACAAAGAAGACCCTCTTGACACTTTTCTCATGGGTAGAAATTTTCACGTGCGGTCGCGCATTTCACTCGCACCATCCCCAGGGAAAGTGAGGGACTACTCGTAATCTATGGACAAGTGCTTTCCCCGTGCGTGACATATGTACGCGAATTTATGTTTTAAACGAATTTTCATGAACCCTATCTTTGCTGGTTTTTATCCAGGACACCAAGACGTTCAAGACTCCCACACCACCCCCTCCTCCAAGCCCTACTGAGCTACCCCAGAGTGATATCTTCACCGTGACCCAGTTGCTGAACCTTTACCGACAGGTTTGTAAATGAATTTTATTCTTCTTGATGACCACATCACCTGTAACCACTGTTAGCTGCTCTTATTCACTTCACGAATTTTCGTGTGTTTTTTTGCAGTTGGTGAAAACGGCTCCAAGTGGTGTCATCTCTAATCGCGCCTTTTGTGATACGATCATGGACATGACTGCAATTACGGTGAGAGCTCAGCTTTTATAGTTATGGAGCTCTACTGATGATGTCGTTAGTTTTTGATCCCAGTGGTTCAAGAAGAAGCTAAACGAGTAGCATGCGTGACAAGCGTTTCCAACCTCGTTCCCAGGGTCGAGAGACCCTGGGAACGAGGTTGAAGCGTTTCAGGGGGAAACGAAAAGGGGAATTAAGGCGCGAGGAAGGAGATAAGAAAAGATTCCCTTCCCTCCTTCCGCGCGCGCGTTTCATGTTCTCGCGCGCCTTAACTCCTCCTTACCCTTTTCCTTTGCCAGGCAGGCTACTAAAACTGAAAGAGCACGGTTAGATAGTAGAGTGACAGAGTTAAAAAGCACTGCCTTCCTGTAATGTCTGCCAAGTTTAGAATTTTGCTCGGCTCAAACTGAGCAATGAGGACGAAATTAACTTATACAATGTACAGAATTTTATTATCCTAATTCATATATTAATCCTTTTTACCTGTTTTCTCTCTTTGCAAGAGTTGCACGGATAAAACCCTCCATCCACCCATTCGTCTGTGGGAGAAGTTAACTTTCGCAAAGACTTCTGGGATTGTTAGTAGGGACCCCAAAAAAATGGTTCATCCTCAGTAACCATCCCATCCGGGTCATATCTCGGCTCCAGTCCCCTTTTCCTCTCTAAAGTGGCGTGTCGTCTGTTCTTTCTCTCGACTGAATCATCGTCAGTCTTTTTTTATATATACGTCAAAGGCCATCCACACGTGTTAGTAAAGTGCTTGTTGTTGTTTTTGTCATCCTTTTTTAATGACTCTTTTTCTAATCACAGTACGGGATGGAGTTGCTTCCGGACTCGTGGATGAACATAACTCAGCAACAGGTGAGATTCAATGAAATATGAGATTGAGTTTAGCTTGTGTTGAGAACGCCCTTGGAGATAGAAATTGTCAAAGGAGTCGATTGTCAGTCAGCGCCAAGTGTCACAGGAAATTAACCCCGAGGGAACACTACTGTGGCCAGCAATGGCTGTCTGTATCCCTTCTGGAACACAGGCCATTGTCGTCCCTGTGACTTTTCATTCATATGCAACCAGCTTTGTTTTGTCGTTGATTCATTGCGACACGAAAGAGGTCTATTGAAAACAGAGTTCACTCACACAGAGGCTTAGGGGAAGGTGGCCCGTAAAATGTTAGGGATGGGATGGTGGGAGTGAAATGAATGAAACGTGTAACTGGGGAGGGAGGGCTTCAACACCGGCTCTAAAATTGAAAGCTGACACATACTTTATCTCCTTTTGGTTGGAGTAAATTCGATCCAAATCTCCTTTAGTGTGTGTTCCTTTGAGATGATCCGGATCAGGATTAGTGATCCGAGATCACTGGGATCATGTTAGATCAAATGAACCGATGAATCCTTGTCCAGAGTGGATTCATCGGTTCATTTGATCTAACATGCATGATCCGAGTGAACTCGGATAACTGATCCTGATCCGGATCATACCAAAGAAGCACACCCGTAGATTTCACCAGAACGGTCTGAGTCCACAGTTTTTGAAGGATTTCAATCAATTCCTATCTTTTAAGTTTTTAACTACAGTTGAATCCCTTCATTACAGCTTCAAGACGTGAGCACAGTGCTTGCTTTAGAAACCGAGTTTATTGACTGGCGGACGTTTCTGCTCGCGGCCGCGCAACCCTGGCCACCAGCATCAAAGATGGATCTTTTGTTGACATTGGAGCGCTGTAGAGAGGTGGATACGACGCTTTCGGGGAGACTAACGCAAGACGAGTTTGAACAGGTGTGACCCTTCTTCGCAGATTTAAGCATTAGAACCACTTTGTACTGCATAATAAACAGTACCACAGAAAAATACTGCTCAGTAGCTTTCGTTTGAATGGCTCACACTTTAAGATTTTATCCGCGGACTCAAATGTTAAAACCACCTTGTATAGCTCTAGCTTTAAACTCTAGTATTTCGCTTACAAAATTAAAAAGCTAGAACCACTTTGCCCAGCGTAATAGACAACACGATAGCAAGATAGCACTTTCCTCTAGATCTCCTTACTCTGTAGGCCCTGGGGCCCGTTTTTTGAAAGTCCTGTTAACGTTTCGGGCCCGGAAAGCTGTATTGTGTTTGCCCTTTTTGCATTCACGATCAAAGTTTCAATAATTTATTAATGATACAATAAAACTATCAGTCAACAGGGCAAAATTGAATGGGTTGTGAGCTAGGAACTGTGCTACTATTCAACAGGTTCTGATTTTAAAATTTGCCTTCGGGCCCGAAAAGTTTCCGGACCTTTCGAGAAACGGACCCCTGCACCTCCAAAACAGGACGGTATTGTCAGCACCACGGGACCTTTTCCGTTTAACAAAATCTGGTATGTCTGTGGTTGGGATATCTGTATATTAAATTAAAATGCCATTGCCTGTTTGTCGTTTTAAATTCCTGTGTAGGTTGACTTGTGGTTTTTTGGCCAAGAAGAGCTTGAACATCCACAAGACCCGGATGTACCGCCTGTTTTTGACAGACAAGGGAAACTGAAAAATGTGAGTAGACCCTGGGTGGCACTGGCGGATACAGACCTTCAAATAAGGGTGGGGGGAGGGGGCGGTCATCCAGACCCTGAGATAAGGGGGGTAGTCTCAAAAAAACTTTTTTGTGGGCCCTTCGGGCCTCAGTTTGGTCTAGAAATAATAGAAATGGGAAGGGGGGGCGGGCCCCCGGCCCCTCCCCTGGATTCGCCCATGTAACGGAATCCGGATTCCGGAATCTAAGAAAATTTTGATATGTAAAATCCGAAATCCGGGAAAATTTTGCTCGTTGAATCCAGAATCCTGGGCTTTGGAATCCAGAATACAGCTCAAGGAATCCGGAATCCCACTAAGGAATGGAATCCAGAATCCAAGTTCCACTGAATAAGACCGGAATCCAGCACCCGGAATCCGGAATCCATGGAATGGGATCCAGAATCAAAGACCGCCTTGGATACCTTTACATGGGACGACTAGTCACTAAAGTAAGACTGTTACTAAACACTAAAATAAACACTAAGTACGTAAAATAGACAGTAAAAAATACATAGTCTCGTTGTTCCTTTGTAAAATTATACTAAAAGATGTAAAATAGTGTTTCTAAACCTGCGAACATTTTCACTGTTCTTTAAATAAAAATAAGAAGAACGGGGCCAGGTTGAGAAATCGTTATGTCTCTAGAGAAATCATGATCTACGAGGGTCGTAACGTTGAAGGCTAAAACGTGCAGTTCTAGTTCAAATAACCTGTGACAAACGGGTTACTTAAAACTTCAATCGTTATCTTAAGCAATTAGCCAAATCCTAACTTACAATTTCTCTCTCATAAGTACATTCGCCTTATTCCCACAACAGGTGTATATTACAATAATGCAATAATCCTTTACTTTGCAGGCATTTTTCCAAATATTTTCGGATAACAAAGACGGCGTCCTTTCTTTGGATTATGTTGATATGGTAAGTAAGTGGCATCAGTATTTTTCAAGTGTGATGAAACGTGTTTTAAAAGTTTTCAGTTCAATAACTTGAACTTTAAGTTCACTTCTTCTCCACGAACCTCAATCGTCATATTTTTCAGTTGCTTTATTTTGCTGCCGACCCAGACCCCTTAGAAGGTTTTCTGCGCGGTCTGAGTGTTGTTTCCAACCAACCGATGCCATCCAGTAAATCATTAGTGCATCTACCTCAGCCAGTGACAGACGAATACGGAGGTGACGTCAGTGTTCCACAAATCCAGGTACATTCGGTAGCATAGGTGAGTTTACGCAACAGGACGGCAGAAAGAAGAGGACGGCAAAACGCTTGTGTGTGACAAACGTGACTTTTTTTTTAAACAAAATTACTGTCACGCTTGTCACACAAGGTTTGCCGTCTTATTTCCTTCCCCGTCCTGTTGCGTAAGCTCACTATTATTCAACGGGCTACTGAAAAATCTTAGCACTTCAATAGAAAAAACTCATTCCCGGGTTCCCGTCCTACTCGTCCCCTGTCTGCTGTTGGGAGGACGAGTAGGAAACGACCCTGGGAACGAGCTTGTGTTATGAATTTCTTTACTTAAAAAAACTGTGTAGTATAATTCCAGTAGGCCTTTTTCGAGTTCGATCTCGCCTTATCTTTAAAATGAAACTAAAGGTGAATGTCTTTAAAATGAAAGTAGTTTCTATTCTCTTGCAAGTAAAAAACCCATTTTCCATGTGAAAGGTTGCGTACTAAGCCAAAGTTTGAAGGTGAATGTTTTTGGTATTTGGTATGGCTTATATCAAACTTTCAAATGATATTTATCGACCTACATCTTCTGCACTGGTCAATATTTTCTTAATTTGAACTAGCCTGAGAAAGCAGCCGACATTTGGTGACACTACCATTGGTTTCCCCGCCAAATGACGTCTGAGGAACGAGCGCAGAAATTCCATACTGATGACGCGTCACTACCCAGATCTGGGTAGTGCTTCTGATTGGTTGAGTCAAATTTCCCACCCGGCACGACCAATCAGAAGCACTACCCAGATCTGGGTGATGACGCGTCATCAGTATGGAATTTTTGTGCTCGTTTCTCAGACGTCATTTGGCGGGAAACCAGTGGTAGTGTCGCCAAATGTCGGCTGTTTTCTCAGGCTAAATTTGGACAAGCTAAACAATTAGCGCAAATAACCAATAAAGGTAAGGGGTCTATATTGATTGGGATTTTGAATTTTTTCCTTTTGTTTTTATTTGAAAAAAGCTAAAAAGCTTCAAAAGCTTAAAATAATAGCGCCAATAGCGAAAAAACAAAGTGGTCTCTGTTAACTTTGATTCTGAATTATTTCCTTTTGTTTTAGGAACCGCAATCACCACCACCTGAAATGAGTTCACTCGTTACACTGGAAAATTTAATGAGGGTAAGAGCGGTTTATTGCCATTGCCTCATATTCATGTTTCTACAACTGCCCATGGCATAAGACAAGTGTATCTGTCTGCGTCAGCAGCTTAAACCTGAATACAACTTCTTATTCTTGTTTAGTCTTGCAGTTTAAGAGATAATAAAAGATTTCTTTGCAGAGCTCTTTGGAGGCTTCATTTTCAAAGTCATTGATAAAATATAACAGACAAAGGTTTTGACAACTGTTCCTGCTTACGATGAAAATTTGGCGAAGTTTGCGTTGAATTGCTCCGATAATTTTTAAGCTTTGCGAAAATGTGTCCCAAACACTTTCAAGAGTGAATCCAAAGAACTCGAAGGTGGTTGCTACCTGCGTGCGGAAAACCAACAAAGAAAAGAAAAGAAAAAAGCACTTTATTCGAGCGTCAATGTATTTAGCACGAAAGTACAATTCGGGACACTATTTTTACGTCTCCTGCTGGAGACAGGACCGCCATTTACGTGGTCATCCGAGCCAGGCGATGGTCTAGCCGTTTGCATGGCGTAGACAGTACCTTCTTTTGCCGGAGTTTTAAGACCCTGAGTATCGGCCCGCCGGTCCCGGCAATCGAGCTCTGCAGTCAAGCGCTCTACTAACTGAGCAAATCCTGGAATATTAATAGGCTGAGACATTCACAGGCAAGGCATGCGCATGAAACACTCCTGATCGTGTTGAATTATTGCTTGATATTCTTAATCCAAGTCTAACACCATTTGACCACAGGCTTTCCGCCACGGCGAGGGAAGACTGGAAGACACTTATCGACTGAGTTTGACCGCTGACCCAGATGACACATTCGCAAAGGTGAGTGTTTCTTTCCCTACTTCCGTTTAACTCCTCTCTGAATTGTTATTCTTTGTGAATATGTGTCAAACTAATAGTTATGGAGCAAATCTTACTAGGTTTCTCTCATTTCGCAGGAACGTTTAGCGGGAGTGTTTGCGGAACTTGGTGCCGAGGAGAGTGAGTCCGTCCCATTTCACTTACTGTACCAGCATCCCATAATACAGGACTGCATGCACATGTGTCAGCGTTTTAAAACAGTTGTAAGTACTTTGTTCTGTTGTAGCTGGATGTTTTGCTGTACAGATTGAACGAAACTTTAGGCTACAGGAAAAGTAGAAATTGGGGGCTATGGAATAATGTGAAATAAATATATTAAGAAATTGGGGAGGGTAAAACCAAATTTAAAGGAGCCATTCACGCTATTTGCTATCTTTTTAAAAAGCTAAATCTTTTTTCGCATCTACTGAATTTCAAAACTAATGATCCAGTTTTGTTGTTGAAGACTATTTAACCATCGAAACTATTCCTTGCCGTCTGTTGCAAAGAATGGCAAGGATGGACATGTATTGAAACGGCTCAAATGGTGAAATAATTTTGTCACGGTTCAAGCATTTTTAACAACAAGAAAATCCGTTTTTTTTTCTGGCAAAATTCAAAAAGTTTGGAATTATCTAGCTGTATTTTTTAATACTAAGCTCCTACTTCCAGTTTTTGGAGAAGGCGGCGTAATTTGATAAAATCTTACCAAACAGCCAAATGAATTAAGAAAAATAAACTTATCATTTATATTCAAAAAATCCTATCAAATACAGACCTGATGATGATTCCCTTCTCTTTATTTCAGGATCTTCGAAACTCTGTTAAGAGTACAGCTGTCGAGTGTTTTGAGTGATAGTACTAATGCTGACGGACGACAAAGTTATTTATTCATTTTAAAAGCTTTTCAGTTTTCCTCCCTCCATTTATTAGTTTTTTATCTGAATATACTTTGCCTTGTACAGAAAGTACAATAATCCAATTATATTTCTCTTTTCTTCTTTAATAAAAAATGTTTTTAAACAAAGGAAGCAAAACATTCCAACGTATTTATTCCCGACCGCAACATATTTTCATAGCCTACCGACTTGCATTGTATTTTATTAAAACGACAACAAGAAAGCAGCAAGACGGTATTTGTTTGGACCACATAACTTACTTGTTGCAGTAAATGCAAATATTCATAAAACTTAAAACGACTTTGAACTACTAAGATAACAGAGAGGTGAAGTGTGACGTCACGTTACCATGGTAACACAATTTCTTGATAACAACAATAGAGAGTTTTTGCAACGGCTACGGCGACGGCAAACAGCAAAAGAGCAATAGGTTTAGATTGGCAAAAAAAACAACTTTGCACCTGCATCACGCTTTTTAGTGCATTTCTAACCGTTGTTGCACGACTGCGACATGAAACGTCCTAATTTCACAAAAATTTTCTTTTTCTTTTTCTAAACATAGATACGGTCTTTTCGGTTTCGCCAACATTTGACAAACTAAATGAAATTAAATAAGATTGATGAAGTTTGAAACAGCGCGAATCCCCTTTTTAAGTGACGTTTTGGTTTGTTGTCATCCAGAAATTTTGATACCATGGCAACGTGACGCAACGACTTCTCTCTGTTGGGTCAAAACGATCAGAAAATATCAACAGGTCCCTCCTTTTTCCTAATACAATACAACGTAGAATACGTAATACATCGTATTGAAGTAATAAGTCTAAAAAGGCCTATGTTCTCTTTTAGCAGGAACTAAATAATACACGAAAAAACCGAGGAAATATCAAGCTTTAGGTTTGCGTTTCTTATGAACGTGAAATTTGGTAAATCGCGGATGATAGCATTTTTTCTGTTAAATTCGCTGAAAGCATCTCTCCGAAAACAATCACAAGAACAATGACACAAGAGTTGTGAACGCTTAAATTCTTTTTCTCCCTGAACTAAATCTGGTTAATTTCGTAACAGAGGATGGTTTTTGAAGTTGCCGAAAAGAACACATCCTGTTTTCCTGTTTTATCCTGAACTAATACACAAGAAACACCAAGAAATTACTAAGAAAGAGATTTTCTTTTTTCTTTTTCCTCTTTTTTTCCGAACATGAAATCTCGTAAGTCTCCAATATAAAGAGTTTCAGAATCCGCTGCAAGGAACAAACACAATTGCAAGGAAAATAAACAGTAAATTTTTTTTTTTTTACCTAAACATACGAAAACGATTTAGGCCTTGCTTCCCCGCAATTAAAAATGAACAACTAAAAAGCTGGACTAACCCAATTATTGTACAAAACTTTGAAAGGCATGATTGGCTTATTGCCACGTTGACCTGAGTCTTGGCAATCTGAGGTGATCGTGTTTTCTTCAAACACTTCCCTTGTCATCTGGATTTCCTCTATGCCGTCCACTTCTTCTTCTTCTGCCGATCTTTCTCTGGCCGAACCATATTCAACTGCGCCAAATGGATGGGGCGAATTTTCAGTTGTCATTGTTACTGTTGAACGGGCAAATTCCGGGGACCTGCTGACGCATCGAACTAGTGGAGAATGTTGTTCTTGCACCGTCATGCCGTTCCCTTCTAATTCCACGGCACTCAGGTCACCAGTACTCACAGAAGAAGATGATGATGGTGACTGCCGCAAGAATAATAACTTGCGCAGTAGCTTCCATGTTCCATTTTGAGTTTGCGATTTGCTACTCTCTTTTCTTCTTTCACTCGAAGATGTGACATGCTGGATGCTCGCTCCACTTTCATCCTTTTCGAAAGAAGTGGCTTTGAAGGTATCCGAGGTAACGAGAGAAACTCTAAACTCCTTCCTATTCATCTCTCAATTTGGTGCAAGTATTAAATTACAGGCGAACGGAATTAATTGATCTGATAGCGCTGTTGTGATGATCATTCCAATGTAGAAATTATTGAAAATGAACATTCAAGAATTCAGGATCGGCAACTTTCTGTTATTGTTCACTGAAAAGGCTGTTAATTGGGGCGCTATGAAAAATCAATTTAGGAAGTCACATTGACCAATCAGAGGGTACAAAAATTGGGAAGTTGAGGTTAATTAAGGTTAATTAGAGGAGACAGTTATGGACGGCGGAAAAAAAATACTGGATAAATGATGTTAAGTCTATGTTAGAACTAAATTTTATAGCAACATTAAATCTTTAACATTTGTTATCTCTTTAACTTTTTTTCCTTCTTTCACTCTTTTTTGCAATAGTTTAAATGTTTACTGTACGAAAATAACCGCGTTTCTTATCGCTTCAATTATGGATTTTTTCGTAGTTTAATTAGTGTTTTGAACTAAGTGCGCAACTTGATGTAGCGCATTTCCTCCAGTAAGTAGCCTTCATTATGATTAAAAAGCTTTCCCGCGAATAAAAAACAGATCCTACTGGTTTGCTGTTCCCGATCACGGGCGGGAAAAATGAGGCCGCACGTCACCATACCTGAGAACGAGGCTGCTTCTTTTTCCGCGGGCAAAAAGGCAACAGTCACATCACGTGTCCACCCTTGCAGCATCGAGTGGAACAGGTTGACGTTAAGTCCATGTTTCAGCCAATCGTTTGAATGGGTCTAACCTAACCGCTGACCGTATGAAACGTGCTGGCTGACTGATAAGGAGAACGCAGTGTGCCCGAGCATTGATCTTTTTGTATAAAATTCTGACTCGGCTAAAAGGATATCACAAGTCACAACATTCATTCTGATCAATAAACCAGCTGGTTTTATTTTTTCAGAAAGTGCAGACTTCTCTTTTAGTCCTATAACTGGCTAATTTCTCTTTCAATATTCAGAGGTACTACTTATATAGCTTGATTAGAGAAGAACGTGCGAATGTTAAACTTAACGTAAACGTCCATAGAATTTCATCCTTGTGTACTCATTCAAGTATACGTCAGGTTTCTGTTCATAAGACAGCACGGCAAGAATGCGTGACTTACTGCCTTGCACTGGTGTCACGCGATGCATGGAATAGAGTACTAAAGTGTGACGTCATAAAAATGAAATTTCCGAAATTATGGGATTTGTCAGGATATTCTGAAAGAACAATGTCCAAGAGGCCTACTTGCCAAAAATGAGCATTTGGGGGCAAATTGTTGCTGAGATCGTAGCCCAGTTATGCTTACAAAACTCCATACAAACCCTTCTAAATTTTTTTTGGGTCGACCCAAAAAGAAATTAGAAGGGTTTGTATGGAGATTTCTGAGTATAACTGGGCTACGATCTCGGAGACAATTTGCCCCGAAATGCTCATTTTTGGCAAGTAGGCCTCTTGGACATTGTTCTTTCAGAATATCTTGACAAATCCCATAATTTCAGAAATTTCATTTTTATGACGTCATCACTTTAGTACTCTATGGCGGCCACAAAATATCACGAGGGTGCCAGGCTGAAGATCGGCTTGTTTTACTCCAAGATCGCTTAGATCTTTTCCAGCTTGAGAGGCCAGTAACACTTGCCTAACCAGGTCGTAGTTTTCATTTCCCGGGGATCTAAAAAGAGATAGATAAACGGCAAAATAAATTAGTATCGCCATTAGTATAACAGCAAATGCCCCAATCGGATCAGCACCTTATCGTGTTGAGGCGGTTTGCGCGTCTCCATGACTAAAACCCTTAGAGCTATGTCGGCTGGAGTAGTCGGCTTGTGTACCTAATAGGGCCATCCATGCTAAATAGGTCGAACGGAGTAGACCAGGCAAAGCGTTACTGGTATAAGTTTTGGTTTCTGGGAAACTGCCCACCTACTCCTCCCCTAAGGCAACATTTGCCCCAACTGAGTAGTAAGTGTTAATGTTGGCTTGAGGGAGGGGTAGGTGGGCAGTTTCCCAGAAAACTGAATTGATCCGCGTAATCATCTGGTCCTCTGCGTTGGGCGCTGGGCTGAGGGCTAAGTCGCTCTCCCGACGCGCGTAGAACAGCATTAAAACGACAGAAATCACAAGAAGGGCATATTTAGGAGGAAACGCTCTGTACATCCCTTGCCATTCAAGAATCGCAGAAGACCAAGATTCACACGCAAGCCGCGCGACAGCGTGTTCCTAGACTACACTGCCATCTGGAGCCCATTACCCTGCCGCAATAGATTGATTAACCTTTTCCAGTTTAACTGTAAAGATTTATTAGAATTCGTCACAAAGTCAGGGAAAGACGGGGTCCTAAATGTAAACACACGGACGTTAAACGTTCAAGACTCCGGAAGGATCGACTGTGAGGTAAGGCACTTTTAATACTATGCAGCAAACGCAAAACTGTAAGTCATCTCCCGAACTTGTTTACGTTGCACCCTAATAATACTATGCAGCAAACGCAAAACTGTAAGTCATCTCCCGAACTTGTTTACGTTGCACCCTCAGTTTCGTTCCCAGAGCCTCCGTTAACGGTGACGGGTTCCTTAGTGCCGTGGTTTTTAACTCCTGTGAGGATTTGAAGTCCGTGCCATTCTATCGTGGAGATGTCGAGGGAGAGAGATGAGCATGCTCGAAACGATACAGTGCTTCAAATCTTTGCCATATTCCAAGCGAACGCAAAAGAGGATGTAATGCGACGCCTTTGATAGATCAGGTAGATTTAGCAAAGAAAACGAGACGACCGGGATGACGGCGCGCGCAGATCTAAGACGCTAAGAGCTAAAGATCGAGCTAACTGTTACAGGAAGTGGTGTTCAGCTCATTCCGCGCTGTCGCGTTCTAATTTGACGTGCGTTGTAGTTCTTTGCTAAATCTGCCCATCATTTTAGGGCAGAAGGAAGCAAGGCAGCTATACATTTCTTCTTTTCCCTTCCCATTTTTCCCTGCGCGCTTTCTTCTTCACTTGGCTCCAGTCCCCTAATGGCAAAAAGGCCCTGCGGAGGACTGAGGCAAGCTACGGAAGAAATTAAGGGCCTGTTAACATGGAGGTGGGGGACCCCAGGTAGGTGAGGTAACCCGCCTGGGTGGGGTAACCCGCCTGTCCATATAATCTCTCATTTTGATTTGATCACGTTTACATGATAGGTGGGGTGACCCCCCTGATGTTACCACACCTATGTGGGCTCCCCCAACTCCATGTAAACAGGCCCCAAGGCCTATTAGGCAATGAAATCTGCGAACAAATAAACATGTTTCTCGCTAGGTAACGGTGCTGATGCCTTTAAGAGTACAGTTAATTCTTGCTTTATAATTTTGATGTAAAAGAAGAAGAAAGGTTGTCTACCTTAAGCAACCCCGTCCTTCTCCTACATCTTTTAGTGGCCTGTAATATAATCACCTTGTCGAGGGAATGTATTGGAAGTGTCCACCTCCTTCAGGTGATTGTAGAAGAAGAGTGACTGCGAATTCGCCACGATCAAAATGCCAGTTGAGTTGGTCCCTTTCTTTGTACACGTGCACATTTAATGCTCCTAAAGGATCGGCCGTGCGATAAAGCACCTCCCTTTGTAGTAAAAGTCGAACAAAATCAGTCATCGCCTGTGACATGTAGAGCTTGTTTAATGGCGTGCTTGCCTTAATCTGGTCGTGAGTCACACATGATTTCGAAGAGCGAGAAATGATTTTGCTCGGGCGCTTCGGTTCCAATTTTTCTTCCTTACAATCTTCTAAGTAAACGTTGTGGTCGCTAATTCCACGGAATGCTTTGGGTAAAACCTGCTCGGTGTCTGTGATTGTCTCTTTTAGGGCGGATGAAAGCATAAAGTCTGGAAGCAGCGCTATCCCTTTCTCGTTCAACTCGTGTCGCGCACGCTTGATAACTTCTACAAGAATCGCGCTATTTGGTTCGGTGATTGGATACTTCAAGTAGTTGATTATTCTTTCGATGTCACCAGTGATTTCTTCCATCTAAAGTTCTCCTTCTTTCCTCTTTATTTTTGGCTAAATAACAGAGGTTTTCTCTTACCTGGCGTCAATTTGGTAAAACTTTTACACGTGTACTTTACAAGTGTAGCTATTGTTCTCAGACTCTAAAACAATGGCTACACCGGGGGGGGGGGGGTACTTCCTTATAAGAGGCTAATGGGGTGATGTGCCGCTGGATGGGGTCGCATTTTCACTACTGGTGTGACTATAATGGGGTCGCATTTTCAATAGAGTTACCAGAATGGGGTCGCACATTTTCTGATTTTGGGGTAAGACAGTTCTTCATATTTACGGTTAGCAAACGTACCAGAATGTCTCTACTGTATGTGAAAAGTAAAGTGTTCTTCATTCAATATAAGGTAGATACATAAATAGCAAGTGACTAAGTTGGGATCGCGAAAATTACCCATTCGCTCAAAAGTGGCTAAGATGGGGTCTATAATTTTCCACAGAATAGACTGTAATGGGGTAGGGGTTCTGAGAGGCCAGCGGCACATACCCAGCAAAAATTAACCCAAGTAACCCCCCACCTCCACCCCTTCACTCTGGGTGGCTACACTTGTAAATTACAAGTGTAAAAGTTTTATTAAATTGACCCCTGGTGGCTTTCTCGATACACCCAGCACAGCTGGTTCATTATCCCTCCCCTCCCCTCCTTACTCTCCATCCATAAAATGTAGATGAAGCAGCAAACTGATCAGCTGCTCTATCCCTCCCAAGTCTCCCCTGACGATCCCGACCCCCATACCCCTCGTTCCAGTCTTTTGTTGGGCATTCAAGATGGCGGAATCGGAAGACGAAATTGATGTGGAAGACATTTCCGACGGCGAACACATATCCAACTTACGAAACGTGGTTGAAGATGATCAAAAAGAAAGCTGGTTTGTAGATGATTATTTTATAGTCTTTACCTTTTTTTTCGTCTTAAGACACTTGCAAAGTTAAAATTATAATCTTATATTAAAGCTCATTGGGATAAACGGCTGATAATTAAAAGGCCGTTTTGAGTCGAACGATTTTTGATATTATGCTTAATACGCTTGTTTATCTTTGTTTCAAGGTGCCACCTTTTGATCTGTTTTTTACTTGTAGGTATGATAAAGATATTGGCAATCACAGTTTTCTAAACTCTTCAAGAAGCCCATTTTCATCTGATTACTGCGATGCCAATTCATGGCTTTTTGATACCAACTCGGTGAGTGTACAATTAACAGCTGTTTTTAACAGTTCGAGAGCCATGCTTGGATTAAACTAATATTTCATATTTAACATAATTTTTTGATGTGTCAGGTCTGGTCCTTAGACCCTTCTACTGATGATAAAAGTAGAGCATTGATCGAAAAGATGATTCTCGAGGAACAGTATCCTTATCAAATAGTTTACTCATATGAAGAATATAAGCCACACACCGAGGGAAAAGTAATCTTATTAGCCGAACATTGGTTCAGAAAAAATATTTTGTTTGAATGTTGGTCGTTAAAAAGATCTAAGCTTAAGTGTATAAATCCGGTAGTTAAAGTAAGGGAATTATTTTCTGTGGAAAGTTTTGTGCACAGATGATGGACTGGATCAAGTGAAGTGTTATTATGCCTTGTTATTGGCCTCTGTGTTAAAGGCTTTCAAATGTTCTCAGTGGTTCAGATTTTTTCTGACAAAGGGTTAGCATTCTACGATGAGGGACAAAAGTGTTGACACTTCCGTAAAATGGCCCCTTTTTGCATAGTGGACATACCCTATCCCCTTTCCCTGTCTACCCCTCAAGGACCCTCAAGTCTTTCTTTTACTTTAGACAACATTGATTCAGGGGGTGAGGAGATTTACATCGTTTAAAAGGAATGAAATAATACATGAATTAAATGTTTGATAAAAGCACCCGTTTCAAATAAGTGTGTCAACTACTTTTGTCCCTGATTGTAGCATTAGTATCCTCAATCAGTGGACCTCTTTAAACAGTAGTAGAAGACTGAGGAGATTTGACACTTAACCCTTTAAGTCCCAATAGTGACCAACATCAATTTTCTCCTAACAATGTCCATACATTATCATGAGATGAGGTTATGAGAATTAATAAAATGATCACCTAAGAGAAAATGCTTTGATCTTTTGTCAAATTCTCTCAACTCATTCCTTAAGGAAATATATAGAGATCAGTTTGGAGTATTTGTATGTGGATATTGGGGCTTAAAGGGTTAAATAAACTTGTTACATGTATATACAGTCAAACCCCGTTAATGTAGATGCTAAGGGGGCCACAAAAAGTGTCCTTATCAACGAGGTGTCCATTTTGAGTGGGTTTCCATAACCTAAAGTGGGGTTTTACTGTGCCAAGTATCGATGGAACATGTGTTTTGTGTGGACCACACACAATATGCAATTTACATTATTTTTTTGTTGTGATGAATGTTTCCTTGACTGGGATTAGGATGTATGTTTACAGGTCAGCCCCAACAAAGTCACATAAGCCTTTATCAGGTGAGATATAACATACAGTATACTGGTATGTACAATACTAATATACTGGTGTACATACTGTAAACTTCTGCTTATAAGCCCTCCCAGTTATAGGCATATCTACCTGTAAACTAAAACAAACATCCCATTATAACCCCTTCCTGGATATGACCCCCCTCCCCTTTAAGCTTTTAATGAATTTGATTTTTTACGACTGACTCGAGTGAATTCAAAAAGTATTTTGATCAGCTCTTTTAGTTCAGATAAAAGCACCCCCATTTGAAAATGATTAACTGCTTTGTTTAATAAAATGTTTAAAACATATCTTGTTTTATCACACAGTTTCTTCAGAAATAAACAAGAGGAAACAACATCCTGTGAGAAGGTAATAATATATTTTATTTTGCTGATACTGACTGATACAGACCACTTATTAGCCAAGAGTGAGGCCATTACAGGGAAATCTCAGATGAGTCCTTGATGAGGTCAATACATCAAGGCCTAGGTCTGAGATTTCCCTATAATGAGTGAACGGATAACGTTAATAAGTTATTTATTATATGGCCTTTTTGGCACCTTTTTCTTTAATTGAATACAATAAAAAACACTGGAAGTAATATTCAACATCTGCGTGCAAGAGGTCATTTGAAGTCGTGTTCACTGAACCAAAACGAATCTGGCTTTAGTCACTTAACCATTTAGGTCCCAAGAGTGACCAACATCAATTTTTTCCTAACAACATCAGCAGATCAACAAGAGTAAAGGTTATGAGAATTAGTAAATTGATTACCAAAGGGAGAATGCTTTGATCTTAAACCAAATTCTCTCAACTATTCTCAAAAGAAATGTATGGAGAACAGTCTGGAGAGTTTGTATGTGGATCTTGGGGCTTAAAAGGTTGACACCTTGTTATAAACATGTATAAACATGATGGAAGAGTTATTGAGAACCTACTTTTATAATCAGGTCACCAAGCACTAAGGTCAAAGGGAGTATCAGAAAATCTGGAAAGTAAGTTAAGCAGTATCATATTTTTTTAGATTTTCCTGTTGTTTGGAATCCATCAACTTGCTTACTCTGATCAGAGTGGCTGGGAAGCAGTCCAGAATCCTGTGATCTGGGCTTCAGTTTCCTGTGGTACTTTGATGATTGGTACCTCACTAATCTAATCTGATTGTAGTTCTTTTTTGACTTAAGGCACAGTTTTGAATCAAAAAATGAACTCAATATTTACTACAGCTCTATTGTAATTAGTACTGGTACCAATGCTTGATTGGGGCTTCATTGTTTGGCTTTCATTGTTTTCTCATTAGGGAACTTTCTGTTACCCATAGAAAACCCTGGACAGTGGAGGAACAACAACTGTTTGAACAGGGACTGGTAAATATATTCATCTTAATTTCCCCAGGGACTATTCTTACCATGAAGGGAAGTGGTCATCTCTTCAATTTGTGGATGGGTTTGCATAATAGGGCAGACAACATACCTACCTTGAATCAGGGCTTGAAAAAATCTTGAATTCCATGTTGTCCTTTGGGTAAGCAACTTTCCTATGATTTTGTTAGACGATGACTTATTGGACACTTGTCCATTGAGCAAGTGAGCTTTTAAAAGCTGCTTCTCCCAGCATGGAAGTCTACTGTCTAATTGTCGCAGACTACTGGATGGGGCTTTTTTCAATCACTGTTGTACAGCATCATCTCTCACACCATCTTTTACAGTATTTAGAGCACCTTGATTTTAATTAACAACTGGGTTACCATCTGATGATAATTATTTTTCTTGCACATACTTTAAGGGTGTGTATGGGCGTAGCTGGACAAAGATTGCAAAGATAATACATACTCGAACAACTCTCCAAGTGAAGAACTATGCGAAACAGTATTTCAAACAAAAGGTATGTTCAGTGATGTTGGTGACAGTAGATAATATTATAATGGAAACAATTCTAGCAAAGAGTTGAAACGTTACTCAGGAGTCCCAGATCTGTACTACCCAAAAAGGCCTCTACATGTAGAAGGTTCTAGGTGAATAAATTATTCTGGTGGCAGTGATCATCCTAGCAGAACCCCATAGCTAAGAAAATTTGGTTGTCTATCCATTGGAAAAATTTTGGTAGTCACGTAACTGTACATACGTCCGTCCACTGGTCTGTCCGCAACTCAGGGAAACCAATGTGAAATCTCGCACTTTGGAACCTGCAAACTGATATTGCAGATTCATTTTGTGGTCACTTGACAGTTGTGTGGTCAATTGACAGTCAGCTGTCAACCCATCAAGGTCATTTGTTTTTTTAATGTTATCCACTGACAAGTTATTAGTTTTCAACTGATCGCAGGCTTAACTCCAGGTGGATTTCTTTGCAGTGGTTACAAGTTTATTATTTGAAGTAAATTATAAATTTATGAAAAAGAGCTTCACCTTTAGCCTGGGCTAAATCTCTACATTACTGTCTCATTGCGTGTTTTTTATATCCTTCATTCTCCAGAACAAGAGTCCTGTAACTTTTGAAATAGATGAAACTCAAGGAATACAGGAACAATGTGATGAAATGTTTGTGGTTGCCAATGTTGAAGAAGTTGTGAGTGACAATTGTGTGACTAAAGAAGATCAGAGTTGCCAATCCAGTGATGTTTTCCTTGTTTCAAGTGTAAACCCTGACAGTGCTGAATCAGATGAAGATATTGAAGTAGACATTGATGGCTCTGATAGTGAAGGGGATGATAATTCCCTAATTCCAGGTAATTAACAATATTTGAAAAAAAATCAAGCAGACATTAGCAAAGGTCCTGTGGTTTTCACTTATAATGCTTGTTTTTATTCTAGACACATTTTAAATTTTTGTCTGGGACATTAAAGCCGTCCTAAGACAACTTTAACGTCTAGTATGAAAACGGTAAAATTCACAGAATATAAAAACCTTCTTTATGTATTATATCTGTATAATATTCAAGTCACCTGAGGCTGTGATAGGGAGTGCACAGACTAAAATGACCTCACCCCCCTGTTACGTTGAGCAGTAACTTCCAATATCCCTCAGGACCCAGTTGTTCAAAGGCTGGATAGTGCTATCCACCAGATAAATCACTATCTGGTGGATAAGTATTAGGAAAACCAATTGCGTTATCCTCTGGTTAGTGATTTATTCAGTGGATATCATTATCCCACAGCCAGGACCTGGAGTCTTATGTGTAGGTATTGATCTAGGAAACTCAGAATTCAGAAAAGGGCATAGCATGAAAAAACAGCCATTATTTCACAATGCCACCATTGCTTTCCTTGTAAAATGATGTGTAGAGAAACAGGAACAGAAATTCCATACTGATCATGCATCACCACTCAGATCAGGGTAGTGCTGCTGATTGATTGAAGAAAATTTTCAGCCAATAAGTAACACTTCCCAGATCAACATAGAGTCACATCATCAATGTGGAATGTCTGCACTCATCTCTCAGATGTCATTTGGGAAACCAGAAGTGGCATTGCAAAATGTCAGCTGTTTTGTCAGGCTTAAAGGAGCTGCGAAAAAACTGGGATTAAATGATCATTATTATTTTCTTTTATGAAATTGTAGGTCAAACTACCTCTTGTCCTGAGGCTGTTTATTCAGCTCTTGTTCAAGCAGCAGCAGAAGAGGAGATATCACAGGTGAATAATAAATCTTATTTCCAGGGTCTCTATTTTGCGTCTTTCTTACATAAAGGAACTGGAAGAAGAGACCCTGGATGTGAGATTTGGTGAGCCAAGTTCTTTGTAGTCACAGTACAAAAGAAAGTGCACTAAATAACAGCATGGAAATAAAAAGTATATGACATTTATTATTCATTTTTTCATCTTCCAAATCATCCCTTTTATATCTTATTTCAAAATAGTGTGCCAACAGCTTTAGCATTTCAACTGTACTTGGGCGCAGACATCTGCTACAGTGTATTTCCTTTGTTTCATGCAGTGCAACAAAGAAACTACTTGTACAGAGCTTATTTCTTTCTTCTGATGAAGGCTTAACGACTAGCTAAAACTTCTTGATTGAAAGGAATATCTGCAAAAAGTAGTCAACATCAAAGGTCACTAACTCTTAATCATCCCAGGACCTTATATCTTAGCAGTAACTGTTGTTCTTGTCCCATAACCCCTACAATGGGTTTACACTAATGTCACATGGTGCCAAGTGAACAAATTGCACCAGAACAGGGTTTAGTTCTCAATGGACAGGAAGTCTATTGTCCTACCTTTCAACATGGCAATCGGCAGGTACAAAAGGCGGGTCACAGGTCAAAGGTCAGGAGTGCAGGCTAGAGTACAAACGGTATGGTGAATAGACAACACTAAAAGTGTCACCTAGCTCTAATCACAATCCAAAATAGAGCTTCAGCTTGAAGGGAAACTGGTTGTGTTAGTTGTTTCTCAATAGAGCAATGACCTGCACTTGTGATTTGTGACCTGTGATCTGTGTTTTATACCTACCACCCGGGGGGGGGGGGGAATTCCTAAAGTACCCCCCCCCCGGGCTCAACACTCATCGCTGTTGTTATTGTAATTTTTCAGGATCCAGTGATAGAAGAAAATCATTTTATCAGCTCAGAAGAGAACAATTCCTGTGCTACCCACAGCCGTAGCCAAGAGGATTCCAATAAACCTCTTTCCCCATCTTGTGAACACACAGAAACCACTCGTGCAGTGGACAGTGAATCAGGATCAAAGAATAATGTTGTTATGGACGACACGGGTGAACTAAGAATTCTTGTCAGCAATGAAAGTGGCGTAGAAGGCAACTGTGATGAAATGTCGACTGCTGAGGTTTGTTATGACTTTAATGTTTATCAGAGTGAAGTAAACGTTGCTGATAACAAAAACTGTGAGCATCTTTCAAGTACAATTCCCTCTCTCGATAAGTCACGTTGCGTGACACTAGAGGAGTGTCATGCTACACCTTTTGAGAAGTCTTGTGAAGATGGTGAAAAGGAAAATAACTTGCCGTGTGGTGTGGTGGATTCCAATGTATCCCGTGACTCTAGTAACAGTATTCCTAAGAATGACTGGGAACCAGTCACGTGTGGCGAGGCTACGTCATCGGAGCTCATACCGACCTTTGACCGCGAGCAACCTGTAGCGAGCACTGAGAATTGTAACGCGCGTTATAAGAAGATTGTCATTGACAGGAATATTGTACAAGACGTTGAAAAAGAACATAATGCTGAATTTTTCATGGGAAGAGCTCTCAAAACTCCAGAGAGATACATGAAAATTCGCAATTACATTCTTGGAATGTGGGAGAAAAACAAACCAAGCTATCTATTTAAGACGGCAGTAAGAGGCGGGCTTCGAAATTGCGGCGATGTGAACTCTATTGGTAGAGTTCACGCCTTCTTAGAAGACATTAGAGCTATAAATAAGGGATGTCTCGATAGACCAGTCCCACGCGTCAGACAACAAGGAGAGGTTACAGATGCAAAAGAAAACGTCCAGATGGAATCCTGGGTAAATTCATTGAGATCAAGAAAGAAGAGGCCGAGGAACAGAGACGGGGACTGGACTGATTTTTGTAAATCGGAAGGAATGACAATACAGGTATTTGAATTGTGGCAGTCTTAAAAGGCAGGAAAACAATCTCTAAAAGCAGTATTATTTCACTTTAGTTGAGGTTCTTAGTTTGGTTTCCATACTCAAACTACCCCTCCTCCCACCACCGCCCGAAAATGGCCTGGCTATTTCTCATCAGAATTCATCAAGAAGCTCTCTTACTGATTCAAAAGCTGATAGTAAGTGGAGAAGATAAGCATCACATTTACGTCAAACGGCAAACGAGAATTTGTACCTCGTGACCAAGTTTCCGCTTTATTTGTCGTTTACTGTTCATTATTTCTAATAAATTAGTAGTTTCACGCAAATTTTTATCCATAAGAATTTTTTTGAGCTGTTTTTATCTGCTCATTTTCTATTTTGAGAAATTCTTAACTTGAATCTGACGTTTGCCGTATACGTGAAGCTTAAACTCTCTGGTGACAAAACAGCTCTCGCATAAATCGAATACACTTAATACACGTGAACGCATAATATACAGAAACATAAGCCACTGCAGAAAGAAAAGCACATTTAGGAGGTATATTTAACGCCCTCTTCAACGCGCATGGTGTCCTCTAAGAAACGAAAACTGCAATAAAAGGCCAGTGTAATTTAAGAAAACGATAATTTCTTCTATTTCAGCACTTGTCCCCAGACGAGCAAGCTTCTCAAGAAGGAGCCTCAAATGAGAGCAGTTCCGTGATACCCCCTAGAAAAAAGTCTCCGCGTAGCAAGTCCTCGTACGACCCGTTTCTTTTGGTCCCTTGCCGGAAATTCCCCTCTCCGACTGCGGTGCCTTTTGACGTTCTTATCCAATCAGAGACCTTGGTGGTAATAGACACGCATGCGCATATATCAACTACGGAGGTGATTGGTCTATTAGGCGGAACCTACTCATATGGGTCAAGGAGATTAAAGGTACTTAATTTGCTACAAAACAGCTCTCTTACTGTGAAGGGTTGTTGAATAGTTGTTTTGTAATTTTTGTTGTGGAGATACCCCCCTATAATACAAGTCGTTGCGCAATGCGATGCGGAACGTAATCATCTTTTATGGGTGGATTGAGGGTTAAACCCGAGCACTAAGGATTATTGCTTAACACTATAAAACATCAACCCAACTGTTCACAACGCGTAACACCGAAATACCCGTGTTTATTATTCATGTAGTATCCCCTAGCTGTCAATCACGAGCATGTCCAAAACCGGAAGCGGATGCACATTTTCTGGTTCAGTGTTTAGTTGTGGTTTACAGTTTTGTTCTGTCCTTTAAAACTGTTACAGTAGTTTATAAATTACATGTGACCGATCGACTCCTTTGATCGACTCAGTGAAAAACGTTATGAGTATAGTCTGTTCGTTATGTTGTATTTTTATCCTGCCCGAGGAAGTACTAATTTTTAAGGCTGTTGATGAATACTGCAAGGAAACTTGTGTGTTTCCCTCCTGAAATATTTTACTATATTAGGGAGCTCGAGCAAAGACGTTTGTGAGTGACGCACGTCAACCGGAAGTGAGGCCCGTGAGTTTGAACCAAACCACTGCCCAATGATGCAAAAAGTCTACTTCCGGTTGACGTCCTTCGCTCAAAACCGCTGTTGCTTAAGCGCCCTATTGTTATGATATTTTGCCGCAGGTCTCCAAGGCGATCCCGTGTAGGAGCTTAAGCACTGGTCTTCAATGTGAAATGGACCCTGTATCACAGACCCAGGCCTCTGAGGACTTGGCGCATCAAGGACTGGCGGTGGTGGGCTGGTACCACTCGCATCCTACATTCGCTCCCATTCCCTCTGTCCGTGATATTGAAACGCAAGCAAAATTTCAGGTAGGAAATGGTGCACTGGTACCACAGGGACCCTACTCAGATAAAGCTTACCCAGCTACTAAGGAGTGGATCCTCTCTTGAGCCGCTAAAGCTAGAACCGCCTTGATTCCCACAAGAGTTCGTGGTGTCTGGTGTCAATTGTCGGATCAGAAAAACGTAACCGGGAAGTGACCTTTTTTTTCGTGGTCAGGGAAAATTTAGGGACTATTTTTTTGTTTTATTGAGTGGCAAACCTGCTTATATATATCCAGCCGGTTTTTGCCGAAGGTTACTCCCAAATACACCTTGCGTCGAAAAGCTTTTTTTCGGCCAAACAACCGTATCTCCAAGGTAGCCATTATAAAAACTAAGAGTGCAACCATTGCTCCTTTCTTCCTCGTCGCTGTTTCTTTTTCTCCTTTTTTTTTTACTTCGCTGGTGATTTTTGAGCTTATTGGGCGCAAAAAATCTGCCTTTTGGCCGTTTTTCACTCAATTGGCTGCAAGTTTCGTTAACAGGTTCGTTTTTTAAAAAATCGGCTAGATATTTATTGTAGAACGTATTCTTTTTGTACAGTGAAACCTCGTTAAAGCGAGCAAATTATGCCAGTCTCTTGGCCCTTCGTTATATCGAGGTTTCACTGTATCGAGGTTTCACTGTATTTTGTTTTCTGTAAAAGGAATGGTTTGGAAAGGGAGGAGCACCGTTTGTTGGCATCATCGTCAGTCCCTACAATTACAGTAACCCATCCAGCCAATCACAGATCAGATGCCTGACAGTTAGCGACGAATGGGAATCTGCTGGCCAGTACAGATTACCTTACCAGTTTGATTACGAAGTTTATGAAGTCGAGGCTGATGAAGATGAGACGGTAGAGCAAGTGAAAGGGATAGCTGACGACTACCGAACATATCCATTGTAAGAAATTACATGAAATCTCTTAAAGTAAGAGGGGAGGGTTTCAGGAACAGTTCCCCTTTGCCTTCTTTCACTGAGAGATAGATTGTTTAAAGTAGCCTATTTTTCTAAAATCTTCGAGATCGTTTCCCATTGTAACGGGCGGCCATCTTGGTTTCATATGTAACGAGGGTGCAGACGTCGAGGTGTTGTATTGGTGAGTGAATAGAGGCTTTTTTTTTCTCGCTTCCACCCAACCCATCCCCCGCCCCCTAGAAAGATTTGATACTCTTGAAACCAAGATGCTCGCCCATTACAATAAGCTCTTGATCTCGACGATCTTACAAAAAAATTGAGGACTGTAAAACAGTCTACCTAACTGGAATCGTGGTCGTTTCGCCTGAAGCCCGAATATCAATTCGCCAGACGGCGTTTCGCCCGCTGTTAAGTCGATTTGCCGAGTGACTGACAACAATGTGTAACGCGGCGAACATACTTATCGGAGATGGTATTTTAGTTAACCTTGGATTCCACATGTGCGGTCACTGTCTTTCCACGCTTATACCTTTATTCGAGGTTAAAGAACGACAAATTCGCATCAGACGAATGGACTCTTAAGTCCGGGCGATCTGCCGTCAGGCGAATCGATTTTCGGGCGAAATGACCTAGTACCACCTTACATAAGGCTTGTTATGGACTACAAAAAGACAGACCATTTTAAGGCTGCTTGTGAGATCTTGTGAGAGTGAGTCAATGTTGTGTCAAATTGCTGTTAATTATAGTACCACAGTACCCACCTTCTGGAGGTCAATCAAAATTTGTCAAACATTTTACGTTCTCCTTGTTTATTTTTCCCTACAGTCGTGTTCAGCTGAACAGAAGATTTGGTTCCTCTTCGGACTTCAACCTCTTGGACAAACTTTTGGAGTCACTGCGGGCTCGAGTTACTAGCAATTCCAGCGGTAACAGAGAAGCGTTCGTAAATAGAATAAAGGATGGAATCGCTGAAAACATCAAACCTCAGCCAGCCATTCAGCAATGTGAAACTATCGTAGAGAGTTTTCAGCAGGACTAAATTACAGCATCGTTTATCCTATCGGATTACTGAATATTTTTTTGAGAATCACATAAATAAGATTCCAAACGATCAGACACCAGAAACTAGTGTTCGTTCTAAACTAGAAGCATATAAAACTTAATTGTGTTATAGTTATTGTTGTTTTTGTGTGTTCTCTTTCCTCATGTGTCTAAATGAACGAGCTTTAGTTTGGCACTTTTAAGGTTAAGAATTTTTATAGTGCTGTGATTCGCAAAACAATTATTACTTTAAAATGACATCTCTGTAAAAAGAAATCATTATACCCTGAGGTGCCTACGGTCGAGAAATTCTCAATTTTTCAGAGTTAGTGCAAAACTATTTATTTGCATGTACATAATTATACTATAGAAGATTATTTATCGAAGATATATCTAAAGGTGAATAAAATGCAAGGGTGAGTGTAAAACACGAGTACGTTTTTCTCTGGCGTCGCCACAGGAACAACCCAGCTAAGAAGGAAGGATTCAGTATAAGAAGCGGCGCACAAAGTTTACAAATTCCGTTTTTTTTGTAGCGAAATACCTGTGACCCTTTTAACAAAAAGCGGCGCCGATAATTATCGTACACAACAATTTTAAGACGGAATCCATCAGGAAAATGAGTAATTTCAATTTTCATTGGACAAAAACCTTGTACCAGAATAATTTCAACAACATCGCAGTCTTTTTTACATTTTGCAAGGGCTATAGATGTGATTAGTTATCTGCAATAACACCAAAGAAAATTTCTTATGAGAGCCCAAGAAAATAAATGTCAAATGTCACAAACTGGCATCTTACGTACCAATTGAATTTTCAGAATTTTACCCGTGTTTTTACAATTCTTGTCTTTGTCTAGTCTTTGGTGTTATTGCAGATAACTTATTTTATCTACAGTCCTTGAAAAATGTAAAAAAAAAAAAGCTATATTGTTTGAATTATTCTGGTACAAGGTTTTTGTCCACTGATAAATGAAATTACTCAATTTCCTGATGGAATCCGTCTTAAAAATGTTCTCCCACTTTGAACGGGATAACCTGGGAACCAGAGTACGTGTGTTCTATTTTGGTGTCAGCGGTATATAAATGAGAAGATAGGAACACGAGATCAGAAGGTACAAAATCTGAAAAAATGCCGGTCGGAAATTGCCCCCAATCGGGACAGAAATGGGCAGAAAATGTTGGAATTTTAGCGATGGAAGTGTATTTTCCTTACACTTGCGTAAATCAGGAGAAACTGGAAGAGTTTGATGGAGTAAGTAAAGGAAAATATACGATTGGATTAGGTCAGCGTAACATGGGATTCTGTGGCGATCGTGAGGACATCAATTCTTTGTCTCTTACCGTTGTGCACAAGCTCATGGAAAGAAATTCGATCAGTCCCAACGATATCGGCAGGCTTGAAGTTGGGACGGAGACCTTGATCGACAAGTCGAAGTCCGTGAAAAGTGTTCTGATGCAACTTTTTGAAAAAAGTGGAAATTCGAGCATCGAAGGAGTTGACACGACCAATGCATGTTATGGAGGTACACAGGCCCTTTTCAACGCCGTATCTTGGATTGAAAGCAGTGCCTGGGATGGTGAGTTTCATACTTAGTTTGCGATGTGTTAATAAAGGAGTTTTTGACCGGCGATCATGGGCACGAACATGTGAAAAAAATCACCCGTTCTACAGCAGTTGATCATGTGCTTCAAACTTGGGCCTTTCTTCGCATGGCTTTTCTGCTGCATACATCGTATTCTCAGATTTAATCCCTTCTGCATGTTGAAGCCATTTCTCAGGAGGGGGATGGTGATTAGGCGTACCCAAAAGTAAACCTGGAGTCTGCAAAGCTTTCACTGAAAATGGGACAACGTTCTCCTTGACTGACGAATTTTAGATCCATAATTTGACTTTCTTTAGAGGCCCATACTGTACAGATTATATTAGATGATATTAACATAGTTTGGTCTTTCACTCCTTTCCAAAATATGTGCCAGTATGGTGCCCTTAAAATTGGCTGCAGTTTTCTCTACATTTACTTTTGTAGAAGGAAAGGTCTGCAGGCGCGGATCCACACCGGTTTCCACGGTTTTACGGAAATTGGTCAGATTTTTCATAACAAATATCTTTTTTATAATAAAAAACTTTCCAAGTTGAAATTTTGCTCCATATCTGATACAACATGGAAATTAACCTTGATGAAATAATCCGCCGATTTACAAGGCTTTATCCGAGGATAATGAACTGGCCAATATCCCGTATGAATGACTCAGAAACCAAGGAAAGGGGACTTTTGGGAGTTAAAATTAAAAAATTTCCCGGTGGGATATACTTACAGACCCCCCTAGAAGCTTGTATCTTCAGCGCTCGTTTTGGAAATCAGTCAGTATTTATTCTAGATCCGCGCCTGGTCTATTAAAATTATTTTAAATAATATAAAAATGGAAGAACTAAATTTGACACTGACCAGATTGATTGACTAGTGGCTGATAAGACAGGGTTTATTTAAAGGTCGTCTGGCAATTGTTGTTGCTGCTGATATTGCTGTTTATGCTGCTGGAAGTGCCCGTAGTACGGGTGGGGCTGGAGCAGTGGCAATGCTGGTGGGGCCAGATGCACCCCTTGTTATGGAACGAGGTAAGGATGTCTTCTCACAAACAAGTAACTTGAAAGTGTTATTGTTCAATTTTGCCTTTGGTTGAATCTCAACTAATGGCTAAGTTTAAATTGTTTATTTTGCTTAAAACATTCTTTTTCCCAGAGCTGCTAACCTTTTCCCCAGCACCACGGATCAAGAGCTTTGCTGGCTAGTGCCAAACACCGAGTCTGTGTATTTTTTTTCTTGGTGCAAACTCAGAAATTTGAAATGATAACTGTCACGAACAGTAACTGTTAAAAACATGACAGCTACCTGTATTACACTTGAGCTTTATCCTTGAACCAGCCAGAGCTCTCAATCCTTGGCCCTGGCCAGAATGATTGCAGCTGGATGAGAATAAGTTCAAAAGAGAACAAGTTCATGACATATTCTTATCCCTCCTTTCATGGTGAGACTCCAAATATTATTTGGGAATTCACTGTTATTTTTTTCAAGGTAGAAGTAATCTTCACTGATGCTTTGTTTTGTCCTGTAGGAATGAGATCAATACATATGGAACATGCCTATGATTTCTACAAACCAAACATGTCTTCTGAATACCCTGTGGTTGATGGAAAGCTCTCTGTACGCTGCTACTTTCATGCGTTAGATCAATGTTACAAGAAGTACACCGATAAAGGGAACACACTTCACCAAAAGACACAGTTCACTCTTGACGACATAGATTATGCCATATTTCACACTCCCTTCTGTAGGATAGTACAGAAATCATTAGCTCGGTTAATGTTTCATGATTTTCTATGCAGTACAGGAAGCAGTAATTCTGAATCAGAAGGAGATAGATATGCAGGTCTATTACAATTCAGGTATGTGTGTGTTTACTTATTAATACTTAATGAAATGGCAACTGTTTTATATTTGCCAGGAGGAAATATATCAAAAATTTGTTTTGTGGTGTCAAGTAAAAATAAGAGCCAATTTTGTGATCTGTGTTTAGTGGTCTTGAGCAAAGCCATAGTTTTTTTGTTAGGTAGCATTTATGGTCTTTCAAAACGTAGGGATAACATTTACATGACATATTATTTACCTTATTTCCTCGAATAAGTGTCTATCAGGGTTGTCATTAAGAGCCGGGGGCCGGGGATTTTCCCCGGCTACTAAGAGAGTAGCCCCTGGCTACTTTTATCAGAAAATAGAAGAATAATAGAACCAAAATAAATCCCTAGCCATTTGATTCCCCGCCTACTTGTTGTATTTACCCGGCAACTTGAAATCTTAGTGACAACCCTGGTCTATGCTCTAATAAACACCCTCCCCCAAATAAGCGCCTAGGCCTAAGTATTAAACAAGCCTCCCCCTTGTACAAACATCCTCCTCCCCTCCCCCATTTCATTCTCTAATAGTAGGGATACGAGGAAAAACTGCTTCTTTTGCCACTTTATTGATAACTGTCTGTAAACTGTATAAATTGGACCAAGTTACACTTGGTTAAAGACCAACAGGAGAACTTAATAAGCACCCTCTTTTCATTTAGCTAAAATTTTAAATGTGGGCCTGAGTGCTTATTCAAGAAAGTACAGTATGTTCACTTCTCGTGATAATTAACCCCTTTCCTACTGCCACCATTTTACTATGCCACCAACAGTTTCCCTGCAAAATAACATCTGAGAAACTAGTGCAGAAATTCCTCATTGACTATGTTTCAGTACTCTGATCTGGGTAGTGCTTCTGATTGGTTGAGGTGACTGAAATAGCCCGTAAATGTAGAGATATTCCTGGTTGTCACTTCTCATCACCCAGAATGGTAATTTACTTTTCGGGTGCAGAGAAGCAACAACTGCAAATGTACGTTTGCATTTACAAGCTAACCCAAATGTGACTCTCCAAAAATTTGAGCTTACAGCACTTACTTTTTCACCTCCCTCTTTACTCTAATTGAGTAACTGTTGCCTTTATGATCAATTTAGTAATTCTCTTGATGATATTCTTTCAACTTAGGAATGTCAAACTTGAAGAAACATTTCAAGATGAGGCTAAAGCCAAAGAAATAGAAAAGGCATCAATGAAATGTAGTCAAACCATGTATGATAAAAAGACGGCACCATCACTATTCCTTTCCCGTGAAGTTGGCAACATGTACACTCCATCACTGTATGGCTGTCTCGCCTCACTGCTGTTCAGGTACGACTGACAGTAAACTCTCTCAGCAGACACCTCTGTAAAATGGACACTTTCCTTAAAAGGACACCCAGGGCATTTACCAAAAGTCAGAACTGGCCACCTGGACTCAAATCAGAGTTCATTTTGAAAACAAAATACTTTTCTCTCCTCAAATTTTTCGTTTAAACCAGTCACTTCTGTCCATACCATAGACTGATCACTAGATATCCCTGATAAACAATTTATGGCCAGTTCTCACAAATAGTATTAGTGTCCCCTGAGTTAGTTTCTGCATTTCATTAGTCTTTTTGTTTTACTTTTTCCAAGGCAAAAACCTTTCTCTGTAGACACATGTAGAGTTTGTGTCTGCCTTAGACAGTTTACTATACACTCTTTTTTACATAATTACTGAGATCTTTATAAGCTGCAAAGCCATGGGACCCTCACTGGGTCTGTTTAATAGTCAGAGGTGTCTGCTACATACAGGATCATTTACAGAACAGGCCCCAGTTGTTCAAACGTTGGATAGCGCTATCCACCGGATAAATCACTATCCAATGGATAAGTATTACAAAACTTAATTGCGTTACAACTGGGGCCAGGTGGAAAAAGCATTAAGCCTCAATGACATTTGTTTCCAATTGTCACAAGTTGTCTGCTTTATTGAAAGCCTGTTTAATACTGGTTTCCCTTCATTTTTATTAGAACATTTAGGCTGAAATTGACCAAAATTTTAACACATAATGTTGGTTGCGTATGTACCAAGAGGGTGGGCATTGGGATTTATTGCCGTGGGGAAGGAAGGCTGGAAAAAATAGACTTGTCGCCTACTCCCAAACCGTCCCCTGCCCCTAAGTAGATTAGATGTGCATCTTCAAGCAAGACTCGGACAAGGTGGCTGCCTGTAGCGCTCGTTCTCGACGATAGTACGATCGGCAATTAATCAGATCTCTATGATCATACTGTTCACTGTCTGTGAACAGTCTTCAGTAGAGACCACAGTTGAATTCGAATTCCCACTGAAACAACCGGTTTTTAAACGTTTTTACCATGGGAAGGCGCTCTAGGTTTCAAGTTATTTTTTGGACTTGTCTGCCTTGCGTTTATGTACACAGTGTTTAACGCTTCGTTTCGTCGTATTTGGTTAAACCTTATGAGTTAATTTTTTCGTCAAGAGATTGATTTTTATAAGGCAGTGGCCTTGTTGATTCTCCTTTTATTCTATTTACAGCGAACCACTTGAAAATCTAGCGGGTAAACGTGTACTATTCTTCTCGTACGGTTCTGGTCTTGCCTCCGCTATGTTTTCATTTAATATTTCCAACGACATTAGTTCTGGCTCTCCTCTCAACTTATTGGTGACGTCACTCAAGGACATCCCAGAACGCTTAGCGTCCCGGTTACAAGTTGAACCAGAAGAATTTGTGAAGACTCTCACCGCACGCGAAATCACTCATAACAAGAATAATTACTCGCCAAGTTGTTCTGAGAACGAGCTCTTCCCTGGCACCTATTATCTGACGAATGTTGACGAGAAGTTTCGTAGGACTTACCAGAGAACTGTGGACGAATCCTCCAAGGAGGGTTGCATGGTTGTTTGAATTGAACAGACCACAAATTTGGAGAATGGATAGTCAATGCGCTTGGCTGGTTTCCTTAGCCATGGATTCTTTTAATGACTTCGTTGGCAAGTTCTTACATCCATATACTCAAATGTATCTTATTTCTACTTTATGAGCCTTTGGAAAATCGAATTGTAATATATTTTAGCACGTTTGAAATTTCACTTCCACTCGAGCACAGTTGTGCCAGTCCGAGCAATGGGAGGTGATGCAAAACACACGTTCTTGATTTCAAAGTTTACTTTATTTTTGCGGAATGGACAGTCTTGTAACCAACTATTTTGTTAATTAAACTTGCTCGATTGTAATACCGCCATAAAGCTAAGATGTCATCCGTTTTCTCTTATATATTGACTGACCGGTTTTCCAGGAGAAAAATTTTATCAGAACCCCCTTTTTATCATTTAAAGCAATCTAGTACCCCAAACCCCTTACCTTCCTTGTCACGGCAAGTCGTAAATAGGGAATACAAATGAAAAACATTCAATGATTTTTTCAGAATTTCCCGGTCTCGTGTGTTTCGACGGGAAGGTGATTTACCATGTTAATTACCTGGTAATTAGGTTCCTGTGTTCAAATTTGGCTTCTTTTGATCTCTTCTGCGTGGGAAATTAAGGGAGATTTGCCCCTGCTAATAACTTGGTAATGAAGAGTATTTTTTTAACGCGCGATGCCCTTCCAAAACAGTTTTCTGATGTACGAACAAATTAATTTATTTTCTAATTACTTTTGCATAAGTACTGAGGAAGTATATGCCTACCTAGAATATTATTTTCCGTTTCCAACCATACCATCAGTTAAAATCGAAGGTGATGTTTGGCATGTTAGTGTTTGTGAACAGAGCGTCACTTTATACTCGAAAAACTCATTTCTTGCATAGCACAATGCTATTTTACTTATATGTCTGGTAAATACGGTAAATTCAGTTAACTAAATTACACAGTTAAAGAAGTTAACGTTTTAAGGCTAACGAGTTTAAGAAAGGTAATACATTACTTCAGATCTATCGACTATTTTGTTCAATTTAATCGAGTTCCTGAAAAAAAACACTGTTCATTTTTCTTTGCTCTTTGCTATCACGTTGGAGTTTCTTTTGATTGTGGGCGTGGCTGAGGTCACATTCTCTGAGGACCTGGATGGGCAAGAGAAAGTTCAGAGAACACAAGAGGTTGGCTGGAAAACTTGGTTCAACGATGCAATTTGTTGGAATGACCAACATGAAATCGATGAGCGTGAGGATCTTGAGTACCTTGTAGGAGTCTCTTCATGTAAACCTGATATGCTGCATCGACCAGAGCTGTACAAACAGTGTGACTGGGTTGACTCTCAAGCAAACTATAAAGCGATTGCCATAACGGAATTGAGTGATGGAGAACAAGCAGCCAATTGTTGCGGCCAATTGTTAGCCGTGAAGGGTGGCTCTAGCCCTGGGATAATGTCGGCATCCAGTGGCCGAAGCTTGATCACTATTAGAGATCTAGAAGTGAATTTAGCGCAACAAAGCCCTCTTTCCTGCAAAATATTCAAGTGTTTTCTTCGGAATTCAAGGGTTGCGAGTCGTGGAGATCCAATTTGCGAAGAGCTTGAGAGGGTTACAGGCCTTGAGAAAGTGAATGGGGTAAGACTAGGCCTGTGGCACCTCTAGAAAGAACTCAAATTTTTCTCCCGCGCTCTACTATCCGAACGCTTCAAAGGCGTATTTTCGTTCTAGAATATCGTAAAACACATTTTCCTGGCCTATATTGCCGAAAAAAAAGATCGAAAAATGGCCAATTTTTGACCAAAACCATGGACTAACCCCTTAGGAAAAATCTCAATTTTTCGACTTTTTCAACTTCTTGTTTGTATAGCTTAGACAAACGTTTTTTCCTTCTAGAATATCGGAAAACACATTTTCCTGGCCTATAATGCCTAAAATAAAAAGATGGAAAAATGGCCAATTTTTGACCAAAACCATGGAGTAACTAACCCCTTTGGAAAAATCTCAATTTTTCCATTTTTTGAACTTCTTGTTTTATTAGCTTAGAGAAACGTTTTTTTCTTCTAGAATATCGGAAAACACATTTTCCTGACCTATATTGCCTAAAATAAAAACATGGAAAAATGGCCAATTTTTGACCAAATTCAAAAAACATCCCTTTCAAAAAATCTCAATTTTTCGACCTTTTCAACGTCTTATTTTTATAGCTTAGACAAACCTTTTTAATTTCTACAATATCAGAAAACTCAACTTCTTGCCCTATATTGCCTAAAATAAAAAGATGGAAAAATGGCCATTTTTGGGCCAAAACCATGGGTTAACCCCTTTGGACAAATGTCAATTTTTCGACTTTTTAAACTTCTGTTTTTATAGCTTAGAAAGGCGTTTTTTCGTTCTAGAATATCCTAAAAGACATTTTCCTGGCCTATATTGCCTAACAAAAAAAGTTGGAAAAATGGCCATTTTTGGACAAAAACCTTGGGTTAACCCCTTTGGAAAAATGTCAATTTTTCAATTTTTTAAACTTCTTGTTTTTATAGATTAGAAAGGCGTTTTTTCGTTCTAGCTTATCGTAAAAGACATTTTCCTGTCATATATTGCCTAAAAAAATAAGTTGAAAAACTGGCCATTTTTGGACCAAAACCATGGGTTAAACCGCTTTGGAAAAATGTCAATTTTTCGCCTTTTTAAACTTCTTGTTTTTATAGCTTAGAACGGCGTTTTTTCGTTCTAGAATATCGTCAAAGACATTTTCCTGTCATATATTGCCTAAAAAAAAAAGTTGGAAAAATGGCCATTTTTTTACCAAAACCATGGGTTAACCCCTTTGAAAAAATGTGAATTTTTCGACTTTTTAAACTTCTTATTTTAATAGATTAGAAAGGCGTTTTTTTGTTCTAGAATATCGTAAAAGACATTTTCCTGTGGTATATTGCCTAAAAAAAAAAGTTGGAAAAAATGGCCATTTTTAGACCAAAACCATGGGTTAACCCCTTTGGAAAAATGTTTATTTTTCGCCTTTTAAGCTTCTTGTTTTTATAGCTTAGAAAGGCGTTTTTTCGTTCTAGAATATCGTCAAAGACATTTTCCTCTCATATATTGCCTAAAAAAAAAAGTTGGAAAAATAGCCATTTTTAGACCAAAACCATGGGTTAACCCCTTTAGAAAAATGATAATTTTTCGACTTTTTAAACTTTTTGGTTTTTTTAGCTTAGAAAGGCGTGTTTTCGTTCTAGAATATCGTAAAAGACATTTTCCTGTCGTATATTGCCTAAAAGAAAAAGTTGGAAAAAATGGCCACTTTTGGACCAAAACCATGGCTTAACCCCTTTGGAAAAATGTCAATTGTTCGACGTTTTAAACTTCCTGTTTTTATAGCTTAGGAAGGCGTTTTTTTGTTCTAGAATATCGTAAAAAACATTTTGGTTTCATATATTGCCTAAAAAAAAAAGTTGTAAAAATGGCCATTTTTGGACCAAAACCATGGGTTAACCCCTTTGGAAAAATGTCAATTTTTCGACTTTTTAAACTTCTTGTTTTTATTGCTTAGAAAGGCGTTTTTTCGTTCTAGACTGTCGTAAAAGACATTTTGCTGTCATATATTCCATAAAAAAAAGGTGAAAAAATGGCCATTTTTGGACCAAACCCATGGGTTAACCTCTTTGGAAAAATGCAAATTTTTTTGACTTTTCAAACTTCTTGTTTTTATAGCTTAGAAAGCCGTTTTTTTTGTTCTAGAATATCGTAAAAGACATTTTTCCTGTCCTATATTGCCTAAAAAAAAGTTGTAAAAAAGCCATTTTTGGACCAAAACCATGGGTTAACCCCTTTGGAAAAATGATAATTTTTCGACTTTTTAAACTTCTTGTTTTTATAGCTTAGAAAGGCGTTTTTTTCTTCTAGAATATCGTAAAAGACATTTTCCTGTGGTATATTGCCTAAAAAAAAAAGTTGGAAAAAATGGCCATTTTTAGACCAAAACCATGGGTTAACCCCTCTGGAAAAATGTCCATTTTTCGACTTTTTAAACTTCTTGTTTTTATAACTTAGGAAGGCGTTTTTTCGTTCTAGAATATGGTCAGAGACATTTTCCTTTCATTTATTGCCTAAAAAAAAAAGTTGGGAAAATGGCCATTTTTTTACCAAAACCATGGGTTAACCCCTTTGAAAAAATGTGAATTTTTCGACTTTTTAAACTTCTTATTTTAATAGATTAGAAAGGCGTTTTCGCGTTTTAGAATATCGTAAAAGACATTCCCTGTCATATATTGCCTAAAAAAAAAAGTTGGAGAAATGGCCATTTTTGGACCAAAACCATGGGTTAAACCCTTTGGAAAAATGTTAATTTTTCAACTTTTTAAACTTCTTGTTTTTATAGCTTAGAAAGGCGTTTTTTTGTTCTAGAATATCGTAAAAGACATTTTCCTGTGGTATATTGCCTAAAAAAAAAAGTTGGAAAAAATGGCCATTTTTAGACCAAAACCATGGGTTAACCCCTTTGGAAAAATGTTTATTTTTCGCCTTTTAAGCTTCTTGTTTTTATAGCTTAGAAAGGCGTTTTTTCGTTCTAGAATATCGTCAAAGACATTTTCGTGTCATATATTGCCTAAAAAAAAAAGTTGGAAAAATGGCCATTTTTGGACCAAAACCATGGGTTAACCCCTTTGAAAAAAATGTCAATTTTTCGACTTTTTAAACTTCTTGTTTTTATAGCTTAGGAAGGCGTTTTTTCGTTCTAGAATATGGTCAAAGACATTTTCCTTGCATATATTGCCTAAAAAAAAAATTGGAAATAATGGTCATTTTTCAACTAAAACCATGGGTTAACCCCTTTGGAAAAATGTCAATTTTTCGACTTTTTAATTTTCTTGTTTTTATAGCAGAGAAAGGCGTTTTTTCGTTCTAGAATATTGTAAAAGACATTTTCCTGGCCTATATTGGCTAAAAAAAAAGTTGGAAAAATAGCCATTTTTGGACTAAAACCATGGGTTAACCCCTTTAGAAAAATGTCAATTGTTCGACGTTTTAAACTTCCTGTTTTTATAGCTTAGGAAGGCGTTTTTTTGTTCTAGAATATCGTAAAAGACATTTTCCTGTGGTATATTGCCTAAAAAAAAAAGTTGGAAAAAATGGCCATTTTTAGACCAAAACCATGGGTTAACCCCTTTGAAAAAATGTTTATTTTTCGCCTTTTAAGCTTCTTGTTTTTATAGCTTAGAAAGGCGTTTTTTCGTTCTAGAATATCGTCAAAGACATTTTCGTGTCATATATTGCCTAAAAAAAAAAGTTGGAAAAATGGCCATTTTTTTACCAAAACCATGTGTTAACCCCTTTGAAAAAATGTGAATTTTTCGACTTTTTAAACTTCTTATTTTAATAGATTAGAAAGGCGTTTTCGCGTTTTAGAATATCGTAAAAGACATTTCCTGTCATATATTGCCTAAAAAAAAAAGTTGGAGAAATGGCCATTTTTGGACCAAAACCATGGGTTAAACCCTTTGGAAAAATGTTAATTTTTCGACTTTTTAAACTTCTTGTTTTTATAGCTTAGAAAGGCGTTTTTTTCTTCTAGAATATCGTAAAAGACATTTTCCTGTGGTATATTGCCTAAAAAAAAAAGTTGGAAAAAATGGCCATTTTTAGACCAAAACCATGGGTTAACCCCTTTGGAAAAATGTTTATTTTTCGCCTTTTAAGCTTCTTGTTTTTATAGCTTAGAAAGGCGTTTTTTCGTTCTAGAATATCGTCAAAGACATTTTCGTGTCGTATATTGCCTAAAAAAAAAAGTTGGAAAAATGGCCATTTTTGGACCAAAACCATGGGTTAACCCCTTTGAAAAAATGTCAATTTTTCGACTTTTTAAACTTCCTGTTTTTATAGCTTAGGAAGGCGTTTTTTCGTTCTAGAATATGGTCAAAGACATTTTCCTTTCATTTATTGCCTAAAAAAAAAAGTTGGGAAAATGGCCAGTTTTGGACAAACACCATGGGTTCACCCCTTTGGAAAAATGTCAATTTTTCGACTTTATAGACTTCTTGTTTTTATAGCTTAGAAAGGCCTTTTTTCGTTCTAGCTTGTC
The DNA here is from genome assembly GCF_958299795.1 of Porites lutea. NCBI lineage: Eukaryota > Metazoa > Cnidaria > Anthozoa > Scleractinia > Poritidae > Porites > Porites lutea. Next base: position 22,919,681 of record NC_133212.1, read on the forward strand.
GTAAAAGACATTTTCCTTGCATATATTGCCTAAAAAAAAAATTGGAAAAAATGGTCATTTTTCAAGTAAAACCATGGGTTAACCCCTTTGGAAAAATGTCAATTTTTCGACTTTTTAATTTTCTTGTTTTTATAGCAAAGAAAGGCGTTTTTTCGTTCTAGAATATTGTAAAAGACATTTTCCTGGCCTATATTGGCTAAAAAAAAAGTTGGAAAAATAGCCATTTTTGGACTAAAACCATGGGTTAACCCCTTTGGAAAAATGATAATTTTTCGACTTTTTAAACTTCTTGTTTTTATAGCTTAGAAAGGCGTTTTTTCGTTCTAGAATATCGTAAAAGACATTTTCCTATCATTTATGGCCTAAAAAAAAAAGTTGGGAAAATGGCCATTTTTGGACCAAAACCATGGGTTAACCCCTTTGAAAAAATGTGAATTTTTCGACTTTTTAAACTTCTTATTTTAATAGATTAGAAAGGCGTTTTCGCGTTTTAGAATATCGTAAAAGACATTTCCTGTCATATATTGCCTAAAAAAAAAAGTTGGAGAAATGGCCATTTTTGGACAAAAGTAGTATAGGAAATGTTGCCATCTGCCTCACCTCAAATTATTTCTGCCTCAACTCACAAAGTCGCTCCTCTTGTTCTCTCATTTCATTTCATTCGTTCGCTTCGCTCACTCATTTCATTTCATTCGTTCTCAAGTAGTCGCTCTTTTGTTCGAAGAGGCAGAAATAATTTGAGGTGAGGCAGATGTCAACATTTCCTATACTACCTGTAGTAAATTATTTTAAAGTTTTCCATGGAATCCATTCTTTATTACCATATGCATTTTTAAACATTGCACCTTCTTCATTTTGTGGATAACATTTTTTAAAGTCTAAACAGTTTTTCCAGATTTTACAGTTTTTAGTTTTTTGACATTTTTTACATCTTTGATCGTGTTTATTTATGTATTCTTTATCAGAACCATAACTTTTTTTTGTAAGATTTTTATTAAACTCTTCGTAGTATATTATTTTATCTAGTGGAGTGTTGTCTAAAAATTTTTGTTTTTCAGTATCAATGTTGTATTTTTTATAGACTTGTTTTCTTGTTAGTTTGGTATTCATTTTTACTTAGTATTATAGTTAAACTAATATTTTGAATCAGAAAAATAAAATTGATTTTTTTAAAAAATATACACGCGTAAGGGAAAATGCTTACCTTTCACAACAGCTTTTCAGATATTCACAGAGAAAATGCTAGATACATAAAAAATATTTAAAAAAAAAATGGTAAAAGTGTATACGATTATGATTATATAAGGGAGTATGTGTTTGGACTACTAAATCATGAAATGCAAATGAAATGTATTTTAGAAGCATTATCAAAGGATAATGAAGATATTTCTAATAGAGCTTTATACCTTCACACTGTTGATCAAGAAAAAATAGTAAGAGATTTTTATGACAAATATGTTTTAGATCCGGATTCAATTGTACTAAGATTATTAAGTTTAAAATATGGTTATTAGAATACACAAAAAATAAATTTGATTTAAGAAAATAAATATAAAAAAATATAAATGGGTTTTAAATCAAAAAACAATCAATCAAATATTTGTAAAGGTTTTAAAGTTGGTGGTTTAATATTTGATAGTGAAGAAGATTACAAAATATTAAAAAATATTGATATTAATATTAATCAAACAGTTAGATTAGTGAAAGATGGCTTTATTGATTTAAATAATGTTTTTAATAATATTAAAACAATAAATGTAGAAGAAACTTATCCTGATGCAAGGGAAGAATTGGATAATTTGTTTAAAAATGCAACAGAATTATTAATTTACGAAGACACAATTGATTACAAAGTTAGTTGTTGTTTTTTTAAAAAGTTTAATATAATAGTATATCCTGATATTGATGATAATTTATAAACTTCTAACATTTTATGTTAAAAGTTTTAGTATAAATATAATAACAAAAATGTATTGTTATTGTAGAGATGAATTTGATTGGTTGATTAAAATGTTAGAAAAAGGTGATTGCTTTTCAGATTGGGACGATGTTAATAAATTTATAGATGATAATTTACTTAAACTACGTTATATGAAAAAACGATTTGGTTTTTTATTTTATGATGAACATAGTTATATTAAAAAAGTTAATTATCGTAACGCTATTTTTGTTAATAAAGAACATCAATATGTTTGTCGAAAACCTGAAGAACCAACTTTTCATGGAATTGATGAAAGCAAATCACCATTAAGCAACGAATATTATCTTAATACTACGATTCCTATGAAAGATACAGAGCGTTATGAAATTAGATACTTAGATGAAATAGATAAAGGAGATCCTTTTATTACAGATGATGAAAAATATCAGAATGAATGTGTAAATAATACTACCAATATTCTTAAAAAGATTAAACTAGTAAAACCTGAAATATATAATAGTTATGAGTTTTATGAAGTGTTATATTCAGAAGAGTTTGATAAAATCGAACTTGAAAAAGACCCAAAAAAGTTTTTTGAACAAGTAAATAAATACGTACTAGAAGAAGATTTTAGTATAACTAACTAATAAAAAATGGAACCAATAACAAAACAGGATTCGGATATTATAGATGATAAGGAACCTTTATACATTCTTACAGGAGAAGAGTTTAAAAAATTAACCAAAAATGCTAAAAAACTCGGTGCTGAATCACTTGATTATTCATCTCGTAAAAATAGTAAATACATGGCTAAACTTCCAGGTGGAAAGAAAGTACATTTTGGATCTCCTAAATATGAAGATTATACTATTCACAAGGATAAAGAGAGAAGAGATAAATATTTGTCTCGTGCTATGAAAATCAAAAATAAAAAGGGAGAATTAACCTATACTAATCCAGAATCGAGTAACTTCTGGTCAGTACATTTACTTTGGCCTAGAAATTAAGATTAAAGAAATAAAATTTAATATAAAATGGTTCTCATATTAAAAAATAATAAAAAGTTTTATACTCATCCTATTTATGAAAAATATGCAGCAAATAAATATGGTGAAATTATGAATGTTAGATTAAGAAAACCTATGATAGGAAATCTTAACAATACTGGTTATTTAAATTTTGGTATATTTATATCAAAAAATAAAAATAAATGTTATCTAGTACATCGATTTGTTTATGAGTGTTTTTATGGGATGATAGAAGAAAATAAATGTATTAATCATATTAATTTTATTAGAACAGATAATAGGTTGAAAAATTTGGAAGTAGTAACAACAAGTGAAAATAATAAAAAATCAGTGATTAATAGAGATTATAGTTTTCTTAAGAATAATCATAAAAATATAAAAACAGTCAAGGCAATTAATTTGTTAACAAATGAAAAATTTATTTACAATAGTTTATACTCAGTTAACAAGTTATTGGGGATTAATGCAGGTCAAGTTAAAATGATTTGTGAAGGTTTGAACTATTGTAAATCAGCTACTTCAAAAAAAGACGGTCAGAAATACACTTTTGAATATTTAAAAGTGGTTTAAGAATTAACTAATTATTAATAAAATGCAGTTGTCAAGTTACGAAAATATTACCCAAGACAATATCGTGTTTAATGAGAGCAAAGAGTACAAAGTAAAAGATAGCAAAATCAAATATAAACGTATTCCAATTGAAATCAAATATCCAAATAAGAAAAAAGGTCCACTTGTAATAGAAACTCCAGTTCTTTTCTCTTTTGGAGTAAATGAAAAGAAAAACCAAGATACCAAAAAGTTAGTAGGTTACTCAATACCAGTATGTCTTTGGTCTCGCGATAGTGAACCCAGTACTAAAGAAAAAGAATTTTTTGATGTTATTAATAATATAACAACTGCATCACAACATTATTTAGAAAATGAATATGGTCCTGATATGGCATCAAGTTTATCTTCACCACTTTACTATAAACAAATAGAATACACAGACAATAAAGGAAAAAAGAAAACAAAAGTTGATGAATCATCAGCTCCAGTTCTTTATGCAAAACTTATTTATTCAGAAAAAACAAAAAAAATTCTGTCTTTGTTTAAGGGAAAGGGAGGTCGTGATCTAAATCCTTTTAAATATCTTAATCAATACTGTAATGTTAAATTGGCTCTTATAATTGAAGGAATTTTCATAAGTAAAACTGTAACATCTTTACAAATAAAAGTACATGAGTGTTATGTTAAACCACTCAAACCTAGAGAGTCTTTATTGGCGTTTGAAGAGGAAGAGGAAGAGGAAGAGGGTGATAGTGAGGGTGATTATACAAAAGATGGTCTTGAAGCATTACTTGAAAAAGTTAGTGATGAAGAGTAATAATAGTATTTATTTTTAATACATTATTTTTTGTATTAAAAATCAACTAAGTCGTCTAAATTTACCCATGAGTTAAATTTGTCAGGATACCCACTCCATTTTACTAATGCTAATTTATTTTTATTATCTTTTTTAATAATTTTTTCTATTCTATAAGTTTGTTGTTTTGTTTTTTGTAATTCTTTTTCATAAAAAGAACCTTTAATCTTTTTTCCCATTAAATCTACAATACTATACGTAACAGGTTTTGTTGGAAGAATATCATCAATTACAAATATTTCTTCTGTCCAGTTTGGTGTATAACCTTTATCAAATACTGGTCTTTTATACTTAGAAATTCTAACTTTATCACCAATTGTAAACTTTGGTTTACCAGGTTGTAAGTAAATTAAATCATTGTATAAATTATACCAAACTTTATCCCTATTTTCAGTTTTACTTGCTTCAACAGGGGACATTTTTATACTGGTATGATAAGTATTGTTATAATTATCAAGTATTTTATGAAGTTTATCCCAGTAAACAGTGTTATTATTAACAGTAAACATTTTCCAAATTCTTTCCTTTATTGTTCTATTCCATCTTTCAACTACACTAGATTTTTCTTTGTTTTCAGTATAATATGGTATTATTTTTTTAATACCAAGATAATTTTTAAAATATTTACCTGTAAATTCGGAACCTTTATCTGTCCAGAGCATTTTTGGTTTTCGTTTACTTTTTATTATTATATCTCTGAAAGCTTCATATACAGTTTCAGCTTTTTTATTTGGTAAACCTCTTATCCAACCATATTTACTAAATATATCAATAACCATTAACAAATATCTAATTCCATTATTCCACTTACTAAACTTTTGCATTTCTACTAAATCAGCAGCCCAAATATCATCTATGTTATTTACAATTACTCTTCTTTTTTGAAATTTTCGTATGATTGGTTTGTGTAGTTCGTCGGCTAATTGTTGAGACCAATCACTACTCAACGCCGACTTGCGTTTAAACCCATTCCAAGTTTTTGTTTTGTATTTATCATAGTTCTAGCCATAGTATGTCCCCATTGTCTTTTTTTCCAAGGAATTGCATCTAGTGATTTTATCATTTTTTTATCAGCCTCATTTTTACATTTTACTTGTTCACTTTTTGGTTTATTTCCACAAACTGTGTAGTCAACATCATGTTGCATACTAACCGCATCAGTTGGTCCTGTTGGTTGTTGGTAGATTTCTAATATATTACCCTTATCATCATAACGAAGTTGGTCCTCAAGAGGATTACCAGGGCCAGTATAATTATGACCTGGTAAAACAAAACCTTTTTTGGGTGCCACTTTTAGAATAGCGTTATGAATATCTAATCCTCTTCCATCCAACTCTGGTCTATCAGTTTTATACTTTTTATTTGGTCTAACTTTTTTTGACAGTTGATCCATTGCTGTTCCAACAGAATCTTGAATAAATGGAGTAAGTTTATTTATTCCATAGTTTACAGCTTTCTTTTGAACGTTTTTATTGGACATTAACTCACTTGCTCCATATTTACCCATTTCAACTGCTTTTTTACCCATCCAAGGTAGACCGTAATGTACAAATCCATCAACTGCTGTACCAACAACAGTATCAAAGACGCCCGCCCCTTCAGACGGGCTTACTAGTTTTTTGACCTCTTTTTTGTTTTTCTCTTTTTTCCACTTCCAGTTTGAGAAGCTGTACCAGTTTTTACGTATCTAACTTTTTTAATTCCACAAACTGCACATCTACAAAAGAATTGAGTTCTACCTCTTTTATCTTGTTGGTAACCACTTGGTTCTGTACAAGGAGTTACTCTTTTATCTTTAATACAATATGATTCTTTCATTTAATATAATGTTTAGATAAAATATGTCTACTAGATCTAATTTTCTTAAAAGTGAGCTTACAAAGATATATAATAACCTTAATATGAGTTATGAATATGCTGATTTTTCTAGATTGGAATATGACACTAGATTTATAAAAGTTTTTGAGTTGCTTATGGAAATAAGTGAGAAAGCAAATACTCTTAACAAAGTTGTAAAAGGTAATTATCTGTTTATATAATAAATGGAGGCTAAATTCTTTTCTGAGATTGAGAAAAATATTGATGTTAAAACAATCAAGGATTTTGAAAAAGAAGTGCGATCAAAAATATATAATGAGATGGAGTCACTTAGAAAGAAAAATGATGATCTTTCCAGAGTGTTAATGGTTAGTGAATGTGAGATGTGGAAAAAAATTAGAAATGAGGAATATTCATGGTTGAGTATAAATAGTGATAAAAAGAAGAAACTTTATAGACTTATTGATATTTACTCAAATTTTGTTGAAATAGTTGATAGTGTTAGAGATTTAAACACAAAAGTTGAGAAGGTTAAACTATTAAAGAATAAACCAGTTGATAGTGATTAAAATGTGTATAAATATAATATTTATTACAAATATTATATTATTTTATATTATTTTATATTTATCCTCCAAAGTATGCTTTTATAAAATCACTATTGTCATCATCAAAATGAGGGTTATGTATTACATCTAGAATACTATTACCTCTCTGTCTCTCAAATAAGTAGTATAAACACCAATATCCACAAAGTACAGTATTTCGATTTTGTATTTCATCCATTGAGTAAAATATTTGTTTTCCAGAAGTATTAAAATATCTTAATGCTTCATTTGGCATTATTAGTCCAAAAGGATCGAAATACTCGACTACATTTTCTATATTTCTATAACAAACCCAGTGTGTTCCAGGTCCTTCAATATCATCTAGATTAATTATTCCACATTCTTTTCTAATATTTTTTGGTAGTCTATCACGAGTATATATTCCTCTAAAATATTTAATACCAAGTCTTTTTATCCAATCAATAAGGTCAAAGTTGGATAGAGGTTTAATTACAAAATGGTACCTAGAATGGGAATTGAGTTGAATGGGCTGTTTTTTCCTAGTAATATTCCTTTTCCCCTGGATTTGGGCTTTTTTTTTTTAACTCCCATTCCTATTGGGTTGTTCCATGTACCTATAAAAGGTGGTGAGTGATAAGGATAACCTTCACCATAAGTAGATGGAGGAGGTGGAACGTAAACATTTGATGTATTGGATGAATTACTTCTATCTACTTGTAGTCCAGAACCAAACATTTTTGATACTAAACTAATTGCCATTGGGATTCCAATAGATGCAAGAGTTCCAAGAAATCCTCCTTCTATTTGTTTACGAGTTGGTTTAATAATTAATCGTCCACCTGTTTGATGTGCTTTGTTAATTTGGTTTATTTGTGATTTTGTAAATTCTCTTACAATAGGTGGTAGCATTGGAAAAAATTTATGGGGGATTGTTATTCCTTTTCCAAAAATTTTATTTAATCCAATTTCTCCAAGTGCAGTGGCAGCACCAGTAGCCAATGCAGGAACAACTTTTGATACTCCTTTAACCGCGTAAGGTAATACTTTTGCTCCAAGAGATGCGAGTGATGTAAATAAGTTTCCACCATGTTTTACAGAACGTCTAATCTGTGTTTTACTTATCTTTATATCCGATCCGGTACCATTTGCAATAGATTTTTTTATTTTAGAAATTTGTCTTTTTGTTAGCATTAATTCATCAGAACCTCGAAGATGTCCATGTTTTAACCGAAGAGTTAGTGGTGATTTATTTAATATTGCAGAAGCCAATTTTGACTTTTGTCCATCTGTAAGTTTTACTCCGTATTCAATATAAGTTGTCATTTTTATTATAATATTTATATAAAAAATTTTTGTTTTAATACTGGTGGTATTACAAAAGACGCCATATATTTTTGTTTTAATACTGGTGGTATTACTGGTGGTGATTTTTTTAACCAATAAAAATTATTACAAAAGACGTCATATAATTTTTGTTATTAAACAAAATAAGATATAAATTTTTGTGTAATAACAACAGACGCTACAATAAGTTGAGTTTTAACAATGCTTAATCAAGCTCTTAACAATAGTTTTCCATTTTGTTGTGTTATTTCAGCTTCAGTTTCGTGAAGTACCAGAGCATAAACATTGTAGTTAGCTGCAGTTGTTCCAGATAACTCATAATGAAATGCAAGTTTTGTCACCCCATCTTTTATGTCTAGTTTTTGCTTGGTTAAGTCAAAATATACAAACGGACATATATCTTCAAAAGTAGATCTAGTAAGAAGTGTACCTCCTTGAAAATCATTGTTAGCATAAACATACTTCATAACATCTCTAAAAACTCTTGAAGGATCTGTTGAAGGTTTGTAGTGAATATCAGGATATTCATTTCCATTTCCTACCTCAAGATAACACCTGTCAAGAGTCCTTGGATCTGTGGAAACACTGAAAGTATTATACAAAAATGGATTTGCTGTTTGTGTATCTATATTTGGTGTGTTAATTATAAAAACAAATACATGTCGTGGTTTTGATATACCATTTGTAATTCTAAAATTACCAGTTCTTTGATTTCCAGCAATGTTTCTCTCAACAACTTCTTTTAGATAAGTCCATTTATACGGTTTAAGATAGTTTTCCATAAATAATTTACTTCCTTCTGCATTGAATACCAGCCTAGGTACAAAAAGTTGAAGACGAGTAACTACTACTCTACATCGATTTCCTCCAGCTCTCCAAATAAGATTATCATCTTTTTCGATCTCAAAATTTATTTCGATTTTAGTGTTAGGAAGAAGTTTATCTTCAAGCGCCTCAAAAAATGAATACCTATTAAGTGGAATTTCACAGCGCACTGTGGATGATGTTCCAAGTAAAGCTTTACGCTTTGCAAATCCTTTATTATAAGATGATGGGCTGTTATCTAACATAAAACCTGCTTCATCAGCACCACCAGCAGCATTTTGACGATGAGTAACTTGTCTTTTAATAAATCTATTTTTATTAGCAGTTGTTGATGTATCAAGATAATAAAATTCATTTGTTGCAACTGATTCAGCGTAAGTTTTGTTATACTCAAGTAAATTTTTTATATTTACACTATGGTTAGCATAATTACACTGGTATAGTTCTTTTCCATTTGCTAATACTGATAATCTTGAAATAAAACTATTTGCTCCATTTACAATCCCCATTTGATCATCTCTATATGCAATATACTGAGCGTTTCTAGCAGCTGTAAGACTGTCATCATCTACATTAGCTCCAATAACAAAATTAGTTCCATCACGTTCTTGAACTTTAAAATCTATTGCTATTCTAGCATTATACCAATCAAATGGTGTTACTTCACCTGAATTGTCAGTGATAAATTTAAGGTTATTTCTATCTTGATCAGTGTTGTTTGCTGGAGCTGTATTAATAGCTTGTTCCAGATCAAAAACAACATCTTCATATCTCTCTAGGTAATTTGGATTTCTAAAAGACTTCATTTTATTTTAATAATTATATAATTTTTTTCTTAGTTTAATGAACCTCCACTAAGAATGGAATTCAGTCTTTTATTTATTTCTTGTTGAGTCATTTTTCTTGTTGGTGAACTTTCAACATTTTTATTAAAAGTAACTTTTTTTGAAGGGGTTTTTTTGGTGGATTTTACCTTTTCTTTGGATAACATTTGCACTATCTTATCACCAGCCTTTTTACCAGAATATTCACCAGTTTTTGTTGCAGTCATTTTTAGTAATTTATCACCACTTTTTTGTGCACTCTTTTTAGCAGTTTTTTTCATTGACTTTGCAAATGTTTTTTTTCCAAACGATTTAAACCTATCCATCATTCCTTCTCCATAAATATGTTTTCTTGTATATTTACCCAATTCAGGGTCAAGTTTCATTTTAAACTCTGATTGTCGCATCATTTTATTTTAATAGTTATATAAATATGAAGTATTACATCGAGTGAAGAAGTAAAGTCATATACCAATCTATACCATTAAAATTTACTGGTCTTCCAACTGAGTCTGTAACAAATATTCTCATTTCATCGATTTTAAACGCAGAAACGTCACAATACAATGGTCTTTTAGGTTCGAAAGTAAATGGAAAAGATCTTGTTAAATTATCAGTTGGTATTACAGCAATAGTATTTGTATTTATTCCATTTACAATACTATTAGTTATTGCGGTTGTGTTTATATTTAACACATCAATAGAATTTGTTATATTTGGTAGTTTTGTTCCATACTCTGTTTTTGTAATAAGTTTTTTTTCAAATCCAATCAAGTCTCCAAATTCTGTTCCTCTTAGATCTAATTGATAATCACCCTCAATTGATACTAACACTCGATAGGTGGATAGTATAAATGATATATTAATTGAATAAGTTTTATTTCCACTTGAGCCTGATGAGTGAGATTTTTGATCCATATACTGATGAATATAATCATTAATATCTGAGTAGGAATACATTCCATCTGTAAAAGTAATTGTTTGCCAAGTGGATCCATCGTGAGTATATTTAATCTTATTATTTTTATAATCACTTCTAATGTTGTACCAAGAGTAAGTCATGGACAACCGATCAAGAGCAAGTTGATGTTTCTTTTCAGGGTCAAGTTTTAAAGATGGATTAAACTTAATAGTAAAATCACCGGGTCTGCTTGTTCCTCTTTTTTCCCTATTTATTGAAGAAATATGAATAGCTTGTTCTTCCATTTATCTAATTGTTATATAAGTTTTTAGTAAATCATTTAACTGTTTTTTTGTAATTACTTTCATTTGGTTTAGAAGATGTGCTATTTGAGAAAACTCATTTATCACACCATTATTCCCAGCAAGAATTGATCCACCGAGTAATTCAAGTCTGTCTAGAAGTTGATGTGGGTTGTTAAAGAGAGTAATTCCTCTTCCAGTTTTCGTAAGTTGTTCTTTTTTATAACTCCAAAGATCAGTTAAATTTTTATAATATGTGGATAATACGTTATAATCATTTATTTTAACTAAAGTTTCTTTATGCGGATTTTTATTTTTTGGTTTTCTTAAATCGTAACCTTGATAATTCTTTAATGGTTCAGAAGTGTTAATTATTTCAAATTGTAAATCAAATTTTAGATTATAAACATCATCAATTATTCTAAAAAGATCATCATTTTTTTTTGTTATAAAATCAAGAGGTAGATTGTCATACCCATATTTTTTTAATGTATCAATACTATTTTTATTTTGTAAATTATTATTAAAAAAATTTAAATCAAAATCAAAAGTATTAAATTTATCAGTTTGTATACTTTTTTCATGTTTTTCTACACCTTCTGCTCCTTCTACACCTTCTTCACCTTCTTCACCTTCTTCAGCGTCTTCAAATTTTTCTGCAATTAAATTTTGTAATCCTTGAGTTATAGCCAATCTGTTTTGATTAAGCCCTTGAGTAAGAGCAAGTTGATTAGCTTGAAGTTGTGCTAAAGTTTTATTTTGCTGCTCATCAATACTTTTTTTAACACTCTCTTGAGACTCAATAAGTGGTTTAAATGTTTCTGTAAAACCCTCTCTCATATTTTGTTTTTGCCATTTTGTTTCTTTTATAACATTTCTCACTTGTCTAGTCAAAGCATCAGCCTCAATTTTATTTCTTGCAAGTTTTTTATACTCTTCAATATCCATTTTATATAATAAATATATAACTATTATATAAAATGGAAATACCAAACTATGATAGTTTAGATAACCCAGAAAAAAAATATAAACAGTTATTTCCTTACATGCCATCAGATACTTTTAGAATGTTAATTTGTGGAAACAGTGGAAGTGGTAAAACTAATTTGCTTTATCATATGTTAATTAAACCACTTTTATACTATGATGAGATTTATCTTTACGCTCGTAATCTAGAACAGGATAAGTATCAAAAGTTAATTCAAAAAATGAGAGAGTTAAGTCATAAAATGGGATATGAAATACTAAATGTTAGTAATGATGAAATAATTCCAGTAACAGAAATGGAATATGAGGATAATCAAAAACTTGTAATATTTGATGATTACGTTTGTGATAAAAATCAAAGAGAACTTATTGATTATTTTATCCAAGGAAGGCATAAGAATTGCTCTGTAATATACCTCAGTCAATCATTTTACAAAACTCCAAAGGATATACGATTAAATTGTTCTCACTACTGTCTTTACGAATTTCCATCATCGAGGGAAGCAAATCGTATATCATCAGAATTAGGAGTTGATAAAGAAACATATAGAACAGCAACAAAAAAACCATTTACATTTTTGTACATTGATAAGCCTAAAAAACGTATTGCTAAAAACTTTACTAGTAGTCTAAACTAATAAATAAAATGGGAATATTTAACGAACAAAAAGATAACTCATTTGCTAGAGGAATTCAAGGAGCCCCAGGAGTTGGATTTAATCTTACTTCTGATGGTGATTATGATATGATAAATAAAAAATTAAGAAATGTTGGTACACCAACTGCTAATACTGATGCTGCTACAAAAAAGTATGTTGATGATAATTCTAGCGGGGCACCCACAACAACACGATTAACAGTTGATTCAAACATTGATATGAAAGATAGATTTCGTATTTTAAACCTTAAACATCCAAATGATGCAGATGAGCCAGCAACAAAACAATATGCAGACAGTAATTTTCTTAACAGAGATGGTTCACGAACAATGATTGGCAATTTAAGCATGAATAATAATAAAATAACTAATGTTGGTAAACCAACAGCTAATAATGACGCAGCAAACAAAAAGTATGTGGATGATAAACCTTCCTCATCAACAAATCTAACAATTGATTCAAACATTGATATGAGAAATACATACCGAATTAAAAATCTAAGCACACCACTGGATGCAAAAGAACCTCCTACAAAAGAATATGTAGACAATACATTTCTTGATAGAGATGGTTCTTATCCAATGAAAGGTGATCTTAACATGGATAATCATAGAATTTTAAACCTACCAATTCCAATGGGTCCTAAACAACCAACACCATTAGCCTTTACAGATATAAAGTATCTACATGTTGGTGGAACAAATAAAATGTTAAACTCACTTAACATGAATAATAAACCTATAATTGGTCTAAGACCACCTTTTAACGATACAGATGCTGCAACCAAAAAGTATGTTGATGATAAAGGATTTACAACAGGTTACTTAAAAAAAGATGGAACGGATTATATGAGTGGAAACTTAGATATGAACAATAAAAAAATTATTAGATTAAGTAATCCAACCCAAGACAATGATGGTGTAAATAAAAGTTATGTTGATAGTCTAATTCATCACACTGCAGTTCAACCAAGTCATTACAACGATCAGTTTACTTTTCTTATGTCTAATGCAGCACAATGGACTGATGAAATAGATACTGGAACTAGTTTTGTTATATCAAAAATAGCAGACTTACCTCCTTCAAAAGGTAATTTTCATAGCTATAACCACAAAGTAATTTATGTAAAAATAAACAAAAATTCTCAAGGTGGATATAAGTACAAAATGTCAGTTAACTTTTACAGATTAACCGCTAATGTTGATTACACACTATGTTTGGAAATACTAAACACTGACTATCAACTTTGGCATAAATCTCAAATAAGTGTAGACAGAGGAACTTCAACAGGATTATCAATTGAAAATGTAAGTGTAAAAAAACTTAGTCATAGATATACAGATGCAGCAAATCAAACACAATATATGTATTACCATAGAATAATAGTTAATTTTAAAAAGTTGTCAACTGGTAATAGGTTCTTTCTTCATTTTCTTGTTAATATACCACAAGAAGGAAGTGACTTGTCTGTTTATTCAAGACAGTTTTCAGGAGTTTATTTTGTTACTTATGGTATTGTGGGTAAAGTAAGCAATATCGACCCAGATAAAGTTTATGACTATCACACAGCATTTGATATCAAACCATCAGAAGTTACATTCAATGTTGACATAAATACAAATAATAAAAAAATATTAAACATTGATCTTGATAAAAATAATAATAATAGTGCAGCAACAGTTGGAATGGTAAATGAGTTTAATACAGCAACAGTTGGAATTGTAAATAAAAATTTACCTTTTATAAAAAATTATGTTTACAGAAAATATTTTGAACATTTTTTTGACTTTAGCGATTCAAACTATTATGTTCTAAATAAAAGTTCAATTGGTGTTGTGTTTAATGCTTTGTCCTCTATTACAGGAAATTCTGCACAAAATATTACATTTCCAAGTAAAACAATGGATAACATAAAAGAAACTGGATTAAGAATAAATAATTATAAGATATCTTTTAAACCACCAATTAAAAATACAAGTTACACTTTATGTATTGTTTTTTCTCATTTTAAAAGAAATAATTTTAGTATAAAGAAATATGATGTGTCTAATGCAAATTCAAGACAACAACTTTTATTTTTATACTATTTATATGTGACTCGTGCACTAAACATAAGTATTGGTAATGTAAATAAAAATTTAGCAATACCATCTAGTTTTGATGGAAAAAAAATAGTTTTATGGTTAACAGAAAGTATTAATGATAATATTACAAAAGTTAATATAAGTAACTATTCCGCAGACTTAGACGCTAATATTGTAAGAACTTCAGCTAACCTTGAATTTGAATTTTCGTGTAAAGATTCAGTGATAGAAAAATTTATGTACTCTCCAAACTTTTACGACATTGACTCTTCAGTACATCATCATATATTACTACAAGAAAAGATAAACGGAAATTATGTATTATAGACTAAACTAAGATTATATATATAAAATAATAAAATGAAGGATATCTTTGATTTTAATCACATAGACCCATCTCTATCAAAATCTGATATTAAAACAATAAAAGATTTTTACAGTTACTACCATAAAAAATATTGGTGTTTTAAAAAGTCTTATAAAAGTTATAAATTTCTTGATAATTTTTTTACAATATCTAGTATATGTTTGGTAGCAATAGGAACTATTACTGGGGGAATTACACTTAATCCTGTTATTCTCGGAGTTGTAAATGGTGCTGGTGTTATTATGACTGGAGTTGGAAAAAAACAAAATTATAAGAGGAAAATTGAGATGACAAAAATTGCATACACTACTTATGAAAAAGTTCTTGTTGAACTTCGAGCTGTACTTAGGGGAGATGAATGGGATAAACAAAAATTCGTAGATAGAATGAAAATAATAGATGATATGATAATTGATCAATCTCCTGAACCAGATAGATTTGAGATTAAATATAATAATAGATTTAATAACTAGTTTCAATATATAAAAATGATAAAAACTATTGTTAATTACGTTAACTTTTACTATCCTACAATTAAAAATATAAATCAAACAGAAGATATTATAAAAACAGCATTAGTATATAGATTTTTATACGAACATTATGTAAAAGATTATATTTCACTTGAAACAATAATATATCGTTTAGATATTTTACCTATTAACTCTAATAGTTCAATAATCAAAAATCATTTAATATTTCATAGAGCATTTAAATCTTTTCACAAACGTTACAAAGCTGGAAGAGGATGTGTTTATGTATTTGATTCACCAATAAAGAGTGAAGTACTTGGATATATAACTGGTATTTTATATTGGATTTTTCATAAAGGAATAATATAATCATTAATAAAAAAAATATAATCATTAATAAAAAATGACTTCTTGCATTATTTTTAAAAAAGATCTTGAAAAACTTGCTAAAAAAGTAATACAAGAATTTTATAAATTTGTACATGACAAACAAATGTATAGTTATCCTGAAGTATTATTAAAAAGAAAATACTATGATTCATTTATTATCAAAAATTATTTATTAGATAAATTAGAAACTATTGAAAAATATCAATTAGTAAAAAATGAAATTCCTGAAACTATTAAAAATTTGATGACTAAAATAAAAGCTGAGTATAAAACTCCTGAATTAAAAGATGATAATGATTACGAAAATGTTACAAATTTGTTGTCTAAACTAGAAGTTGATAATGAAGATGAAACTGTTGAAAATTTGTATTCTAAAGTAAAAACTGTTTATAAAAATGAAACTCGTGAAAAAGAAACTATTAAAAAATTTTTTTCTCAATTAGAAACTGAGATTAAAAATGAAACTCTTGATTTGGATTTTATATATCATTGTATGAGTCAATTGAAATATAGAGTAAAAATAGATGAACAAATAGATCATGAGATCAATGAAGATTTTTGGTATATGAAAAAAGCATTTCTTAATTTGTATGATGTATATCATTACGATTATACATATTTAGAAGATTAAATTTTATATTAGCCTAATAATATAAAATTATTTTATCAGTTCTTTATAAGTTTCCCACCATCTATCATAAGTTTCTAAAGTTTTAGGACTTATTTTAAGCTTTATACTTTTATACTTTTCACACCCCATTTCATCCAAAATTTTTTTTATTACATAAGTAATATTTATCATTCTCTTTCTAAAATATTGTTTGTTAATATGGGTCATAATGTAATTATCTATTTTTAATAACCTGTTGTAAAGTTCACATTTTTGTTCATCAGGAAGATCTATTAGTTTAGAAATCTGATTAACCTTTTTATCGTAGTAATACTTTCTATGATAAATACTCTTTTTTCTATAATGTACCCTATCATAATCTTTCATATCGTAAAATCCTAATACATGACCGTTTAACATTCCACATTCATAACATATTTTTTGACCAAAATCAAAGAAAAAAGATTCTGTATTTTTACAGCCTAAACATGAAGATACTGTTGACTTATCACCCTGACTTTCTTCTTTATAATTATGTAAAATATTGAGATATTTTTTTATTTCTTCTTCTGTATATGACATTTATTATATTTAATTATTTTATCTTAAAATATATTATCTGATAGCTAGAGTATGTATTTGATCGTTTAATACTTTTCTCTTATCATCTTGATTACTTAGAGCTACTTTGTTAACCTCTTTAGAATATATATCATGTTTCTCACTTCTTATTATTTTCATAGTTCTCATTTCTTTTTCACCAGAAAATAAACATCTTACATAATCATCAAATATTATTGACTTTTTTACCACATTTTTTTTTATTCCTTTACACTTTTTTAACTCTTTTTCATCCTCAAGTTTATAGCTGTATAGTTTAGGACGTAAACCAACAAAATGAGTTATCTGTTTTCCTGATGCTTCATCTTTAAACTTGCCAATCACTTTTTTGTTAACTCCTGTTAGTATACCAGAAGGATGATCTGTTGGATAATCGCTAGTATCAAATTTATTTTTTATATCATAACATATATCTTTATAAAAATCTTTTGTTTTAATCTGATACATTAGACTGTCAGTATCTGTAAACAACAATTCAGCTTTTTTTCCATATTTATCTTTGATATAATTATAATGAAAATCAAACATTAGAGTTTTTGATAAGTCTAAAATTGCTTGACCAACATATACTGGTTTATTAAAATACACTTCTGTCTTTTTCATATGAATAGCAATAAGATTTCGATCAAATATTGTACATCTATCAAAGTTTGGACGACTTGATATTTTTAGTGCTTTTTTACGATCATCAACAAGTTCTATATTTTGTCGCTTTCTAATATTTTCTATTGTTTTACCAAAAACTGAATTGTTCATTAGTTTAAAAAAGTCTTTCTCAAAATTGTTTGCAGCACATTTTCGAAGTTCTGTATTTTTTCTTATATATGGTTCCATCCAAGGAGACTGGTAAAATGATATTCCTCTGTGAACAGCAGTAATCCTCACACCCAACTCAAGACATTGTCTAAGAGCTCTGTAATGAATAACATAATTTTTTCTTGGTTTAAAATGGCATATTAGTTTTTCAACTCCATCAACCTTCATTGTCTCAGGTGCAAGAGGATAGTCATTATGAAGATCCCATAATTTTGGTGGATACTCCAAATCAACTTCAAAAATATACCCCTTCTTACCAGTATTTGCCATACTATTATTTGTTTTTTCTAAAATTTCCATCACCTTTTCCACTGTAATATTAGTTATCTGCTTAAAACCATGTGTTGGTAAATTTTGAGACATAGCCCAACCATAAAGATTGTTTGCGTCCAAATATTGTATAAATGTTGACTTCTTTTCAGGATTATAATTTTTCATATATTTATTATTTGCTTCTGCATATCTTTTTGATATATGTGTTATTCCTCCACGAATTCCTCTCTCAATCATCATTAACATATCGTAATCACTTAATAACTCTAAACGTTGTCCTGTTGTTTTTAGACATGCATCCCAAGCTAATCCAGGAGATGTGTAGTAATGAGCCGGATCTAATTTGTAGTGGTGAAGACAAGTTTTTCTAAATTTTTCAAACACATCTGCCAAAAGCAATACATCAGATTTTAGGTAAAGATCATGATAGTCTCTTATTGTTTTACACCCAAATGTATTCCAGACTTTTATTGCGTGTTGGTAATCTTCATCACTTATATCTTCATCATATAGTTTTGAATAGAACCCCTGTTTTGGTGGTAATTGTTTTTCAGATAATTTATCAACTGATGATACATAGTCATAAGGAAAAACTCCTTTACGAGTTAGTAATAAAGTATTATTCTTAAAAGCATTTTTTGTAATATGAAAATCATCTTTTTTTAAATTTGAAACAAGATTGGCTAGTGATGTTTGCATAAATTTAAATGAGTCAATAAATCTTATTTCAAATTTTAATGGAATAGTATCACCATTACTATGTTTGTACTCACCAACTTTAATAAATTTAGAAAATGAAATATATTTTTCTTCAGTAGATGGAATACAACTAAGATCACCATCAATTTTAGCAAGTTGTTTAATAAATAAATGAGCATCATAACCCTGAAGATTATGAAATATAACTGGTAATATTCTTGGTTTTTTACACCTAAGATTACATTTGTTATGTGCTGCACCACGGTACTTACCTGTAAAATGACAATGATCTCTAACTCTATCTTTACCCAATTCATAACCACAAATATGACAATCAACTGCATTATAAAAATCTTTATTTGATTTTTCACTCATTACTAAAGGTTTTGGTTTACGATAAAAATCTTCATATATCCCTTTAGTCATTTCTGTAAGTTTTTCTACAAATATTTTAGCAATATCTTCATCTTCTGACCTTTTTGTATAAATAATTGGTTTAATTTTTTTATTAACAATACCCTTTGCATAAAAACAAAATCCTGATGGTTCATGTTTTTGATAATTATAGTTATAAGAATCTTTAGGATCAGGACTACAACTATTCATTGGTTTAGTAAAACATTCAAAATCTGCATATACAACAAAAGGAATAGGAAGTTGTTTATCAAAGTTAGTAAAGTGTAAATATGTTTTTGGATCTGGCATTTTTACAATTGCTGATTTATTACTAGAACAATATTTTATGTGATTATCTAACAATTCTGGTTTTGTAAAATAACAAAGACATCTCTTACAAATTTGTGTAGGCTCATATGTTCTTGAAGTAATTTGACTACGTACAAGGCGGGAAAAGTTTTTAATTAGTGAATAATGAAATTTACCATCTTCTTCATACAAAAATAAATCAATGGTATTTTTACAATCTTTTTCATTCATTTTCAAAGGATAAATAGTATATCCATCATTTGAAAAAACATTTACACCTGGAAGATTTGGATTAAGTTTTTCAAATTTGTTAATGTCTTTTACCCTCATAGGAAATGTAATTCCTTTAGTATTAAGATCATTCTCATACTTTTTCAAATCTGTAAATCGACTATCATTCTTTTCTCTTGGATGAAGATAACGAAGTACTGACCAAATAAAACATTTATTATCTTTATTTCGAATACTAACAATTGCTTTTTTTTTCATAATCCAATCTGGAAGAGGAATATAAGAAGAACCTTTCATTGGTTTCAATTCATTTGTATGAATATCTAATTGTACAATTTCTTTAAAATACCACCCACTACCATTTTGTTGATAAACAGCTATTTTTTCACTAATCTCTTTATAACTAATTCTTAATATATCTTCTTCATCAGTTGATTTAAAATTATTAAAAGTACTAGAATTAAAATACGTTTTATCTTGAATATAAAAATATTTATCATCATCTTTTTCTCTTTTTTCCATAAGACAAACTAAAACAAACCTTAATTTAGTATTACGATGATTTTTAATAAAATTTTTAATAGTATAATTATAATAGTCAAAAAACTGATAGGGTAAATAACCTACTTTACCTTTTATAATATATTTTTTAGCAAATTCGTCTAAAGCTGATTTCTCAACTTCAATTCCTTCTTCATACTCTTTCATAGCTCTCTCAAGAGCTTTTCGTAAATAAACTGGAGTATCTTTAGGAATCTTTTTATTTTTTATACATTCCTCAAAATATTCCTCAAATGATTTTATCTTTTTTGGTTTAACTTTTGGTTTAATTTTACCTTGTTTAATTTTATTTCCAATATCTCTCACTTTCTTTATTTCTGCAATCACTTTCATCTTTTTTTCCAATTCCTTATAATCTTTCCTAACTTTTTGTTTGTCTTGTGATAAAATCTTTTTTAATTCGACCAAAGACAAACTCATAAGTTGTTTATTTGTAGATGGTTGATGAGACATAACTTATATTATTATTATTTTATTTTTTAATTATCAAATTTTTTTCTGATTCAATATCTATATCACTTATTTACTACAGGTAGTATAGGAAATGTTGACATCTGCCTCACCTCAAATTATTTCTGCCTCTTCGAACAAAAGAGCGACTACTTGAGAACGAATGAAATGAAATGAGTGAGCGAAGCGAACGAATGAAATGAAATGAGAGAACAAGAGGAGCGACTTTGTGAGTTGAGGCAGAAATAATTTGAGGTGAGGCAGATGGCAACATTTCCTATACTACTGACAAAAACCATGGGTTAAACCCTTTGGAAAAATATTAATTTTTCGACTTTTTAAACTTCTTGTTTTTATAGCTTAGAAAGGCGTTTTTTCGTTTTAGAATATCGTAAAAGACATTTTCCTGTCATTTATGGCCTAAAAAAAAAAGTTGGAAAAATGGCCATTTTTGGACCAAAACCATGGGTTAACCCGTTTTGAAAAATGTCAATTTTTCGACTTTTTAAACTTTCTGTTTTTATAGCTTAGAAAGTCTTTTTTTTGTTCTAGAATATCGTAAAAGACATTTTCCTGTCATATATTGCCTGAAAAAAAAAGTTGGAAAAATGGCCACTTTTGGACAAAAACCATGGGTTAACGCCTTTGGAAAAGTGTCAATTTTTCGACGTTTTAGACTTCTTTTTTTTATAGCCTAGAAAGGCCTTTTTTCGTTCTAGCTTGTCGTAAAAGACATTTTCCTTGCATATATTGCCTAAAAAAAAAATTGGAAAAAATGGTCATTTTTCAACTAAAACCATGGGTTAACCCCTTTGGAAAAATGTCAATTTTTCGACTTTTTAAACTTCTTGTTTTTATAGCTTAGAAAGGCGTTTTTTTCTTTCTAGAATATCGTCAAAGATATTTTCCTGCCATATATTGCCTAAAAAAAAAAGGTGGTAAAATGGTTGTTTTTGGACCAAAACCATGGGTTAACCCCTTTTGAAAAATGTCAATTTTTCGACTTTTTAAACTTCTTGTTTTTATAGCTTAGAAAGGCGTTTTTTCGTTCTAGAATATCGTCAAAGACATTTTCGTGTCATATATTGCCTAAAAAAAAAAGTTGGAAAAATGGCCATTTTTGGACCAAAACCATGGGTTAACCCCTTTTAAAAAATGTCAATTTTTCGACTTTTTAAACTTCTTGTTTTTATAGCTTAGGAGGGCGTTTTCTCGTTCTAGAATATGGTCAAAGACATTTTCCTTTCATTTATTGCCTAAAAAAAAAAGTTGGGAAAATGGCCAGTTTTGGACAAACACCATGGGTTCACCCCTTTGGAAAAATGTCAATTTTTCGACTTTTTAGACTTCTTGTTTTTATAGGTTAGAAAGGCCTTTTTTCGTTCTAGCTTGTCGTAAAAGACATTTTCCTTGCATATATTGCCTAAAAAAAAATTGGAAAAAATGGTCATTTTTCAACTAAAACCATGGGTTAACCCCTTTGGAAAAATGTCAATTTTTCGACTTTTTAATTTTCTTGTTTTTATAGCAAAGAAAGGCGTTTTTTCGTTTTAGAATATTGTAAAAGACATTTTCCTGGCCTATATTGGCTAAAAAAAAAGTTGCAAAAATAGCCATTTTTGGACTAAAACCATGGGTTAACCCCTTTAGAAAAATGTCAATTGTTCGACGTTTTAAACTTCCTTTTTTTATAGCTTTGGAAGGCGTGTTTTCGTTCTAGAATATCGTAAAAGACATTCTGCTTTCATATATTGCCTAAAAAAAAAAGTAGGAAGAATGGCCATTTTTGGACCAAAGCCATGGGTTAACCCCTTTGGAAAAATGTCAATTTTTCGACTTTTTAAACTTCTTGTTTTTATACCTTAGAAAGCCGTTTTTTTTTCTCTAGAATATCGTAAAAGACATTTTCCTGTGGTATATTGCCTAAAAAAAAAAGTTGGAAAAAATGGCCATTTTTAGACCAAAACCATGGGTTAACCCCTTTGAAAAAATGTTTATTTTTCGCCTTTTAAGCTTCTTGTTTTTATAGCTTAGAAAGGCGTTTTTTCGTTCTAGAATATCGTCAAAGACATTTTCGTGTCATATATTGCCTAAAAAAAAAAGTTGGAAAAATGGCCATTTTTTTACCAAAACCATGTGTTAACCCCTTTGAAAAAATGTGAATTTTTCGACTTTTTAAACTTCTTATTTTAATAGATTAGAAAGGCGTTTTCGCGTTTTAGAATATCGTAAAAGACATTTCCTGTCATATATTGCCTAAAAAAAAAAGTTGGAGAAATGGCCATTTTTGGACCAAAACCATGGGTTAAACCCTTTGGAAAAATGTTAATTTTTCGACTATTTAAACTTCTTGTTTTTATAGCTTAGAAAGGCGTTTTTTTCTTCTAGAATATCGTAAAAGACATTTTCCTGTGGTATATTGCCTAAAAAAAGTTGTAAAAAAGCCATTTTTGGACCAAAACCATGGGTTAACCCCTTTGGAAAAATGTCAATTTTTCGACGTTTTAAACTTCCTGTTATTATAGCTTAGGAAGGCGTTTTTTCGTTCTAGAATATCGTAAATGACATTTTTCTTTCATATCTTGCCTAAAAAAAAAAGGTAGAAAAATGGCCATTTTTGGACCAAAACCATGGGTTAAACCCTTTGGAAAAATGATAATTTTTCGACTTTTTAAACTTCTTGTTTTTATAGCTTAGAAAGGCGTTTTTTCGTTCTAGAATATCGTAAAAGACATTTTCCTATCATTTATGGCCTAAAAAAAAAAGTTGGGAAAAGGGCCATTTTTGGACCAAAACCATGGGTTAACCCCTTTGAAAAAATGTGAATTTTTCGACTTTTTAAACTTCTTATTTTAATAGATTAGAAAGGCGTTTTCGCGTTTTAGAATATCGTAAAAGACATTTCCTGTTATATATTGCCTAAAAAAAAAAGTTGGAGAAATGGCTATTTTTGGACAAAAACCATGGGTTAAACCCTTTGGAAAAATATTAATTTTTCGACTTTTTAAACTTCTTGTTTTTATAGCTTAGAAAGGCGTTTTTTTCTTTCTAGAATATCGTCAAAGATATTTTCCTGCCATATATTGCCTAAAAAAAAAAGGTGGTAAAATGGTTATTTTTGAACCAAAACCATGGGTTAACCCCTTTTGAAAAATGTCAATTTTTCGACTTTTTAAACTTCTTGTTTTTATAGCTTAGAAAGGCGTTTTTTCGTTCTAGAATATCGTCAAAGACATTTTCGTGTCATATATTGCCTAAAAAAAAAAGTTGGAAAAATAGCCATTTTTGGACCAAAACCATGGGTTAACCCCTTTGAAAAAATGTCAATTTTTCGACTTTTTTAACTTCTTGTTTTTATAGCTTAGGAGGGCGTTTTTTCGTTCTAGAATATGGTCAAAGACATTTTCCTTTCATTTATTGCCTGAAAAAAAAAAGTTGGGAAAATGGCCAGTTTTGGAAAAACACCACGGGTTCACCCCTTTGGAAAAATGTCAATTTTTCAACTTTTTAGACTTCTTGTTTTTATAGGTTAGAAAGGCCTTTTCTCGTTCTAGCTTGTCGTAAAAGACATTTTCCTTGCATATATTCCTAAAAAAAAAAATGGAAAAAATGGTCATTTTTCAACTAAAACCGTGGGTTAACCCCTTTGGAAAAATGTCAATTTTTTCGACTTTTTAATTTTCTTGTTTTTATAGCAAAGAAAGGCGTTTTTTCGTTTTAGAATATTGTAAAAGACATTTTCCTGGCCTATATTGGCTAAAAAAAAAGTTGCAAAAATAGCCATTTTTGGACTAAAACCATGGGTTAACCCCTTTAGAAAAATGTCAATTGTTCGACGTTTTAAACTTCCTTTTTTTATAGCTTTGGAAGGCGTGTTTTCGTTCTAGAATATCGTAAAAGACATTCTGCTTTCATATATTGCCTAAAAAAAAAAGTAGGAAGAATGGCCATTTTTGGACCAAAGCCATGGGTTAACCCCTTTGGAAAAATGTCAATTTTTCGACTTTTTTAACTTCTTGTTTTTATAGCTTAGAAAGGCGTTTTTTCGTTCTAGACTGTCGTAAAAGACATTTTGCTGTCATATATTGGATAATAAAAAAAGGTGGAAAAATGGCCATTTTTGGACCAAACCCATGGGTTAACCTCTTTGGAAAAATGCAAATTTTTTTGACTTTTCAAACTTCTTGTTTTTATAGCTTAGAAAGCCGTTTTTTCGTTCTAGAATATCGTAAAAGACATTTTTCCTGTCATATATTGCCTAAAAAAAAGTTGGAAAAAAGCCATTTTTGGACCAAAACCATGGGTTAACCCCTTTGGAAAAATGTCAATTTTTCGACGTTTTAAACTTCCTGTTATTATAGCTTAGGAAGGCGTTTTTTCGTTCTAGAATATCGTAAATGACATTTTTCTTTCATATCTTGCCTAAAAAAAAAAGGTAGAAAAATGGCCATTTTTGGACCAAAACCATGGGTTAAACCCTTTGGAAAAATGTCAATTTTTCGACTTTTTAAACTTCTTGTTTTTATAGCTTGGAAAGGCGTTTTTTCGTTCTAGAATATCGTAAAAGACATTTTCCTGTCATTTATGGCCTAAAAAAAAAAGGTGGAAAAATGGCCATTTTTGGACCAAACCCATGGGTTAACCTCTTTGGAAAAATGCAAATTTTTTTCACTTTTCAAACTTCTTGTTTTTATAGCTTAGAAAGCCGTTTTTTCGTTCTAGAATATCGTAAAAGACATTTTCCTGTCATATATTGCCTAAAAAAAAAAGTTGGAAAAATAGCCATTTTTGGACCAAAACCATGGGTTAACCCCTTTGGAAAAATGATGATTTTTCGACTTTTTAAACTTCTTGTTTTTATAGCTTAGAAAGGCGTTTTTTCGTTCTAGAATATTGTAATAGACATTTTCCTATCATTTATGGCCTAAAAAAAAAAGTTGGGAAAATGGCCATTTTTGGACCAAAACCATGGGTTAACCCCTTTGAAAAAATGTGAATTTTTCGACTTTTTAAACTTCTTATTTTAATAGATTAGAAAGGCGTTTTCGCGTTTTAGAATATCGTAAAAGACATTTCCTGTCATATATTGCCTAAAAAAAAAAGTTGGAGAAATGGCCATTTTTGGACAAAAACCATGGGTTAAACCCTTTGGAAAAATATTAATTTTTCGACTTTTTAAACTTCTTGTTTTTATAGCTTAGAAAGGCGTTTTTTCGTTTTAGAATATCGTAAAAGACATTTTCCTGTCATTTATGGCCTAAAAAAAAAGTTGGAAAAATAGCCATTTTTGGACCAAAACCATGGGTTAACCCGTTTTGAAAAATGTCAATTTTTCGACTTTTTAAACTTTCTGTTTTTATAGCTTAGAAAGTCTTTTTTTTGTTCTAGAATATCGTAAAAGACATTTTCCTGTCATATATTGCCTGAAAAAAAAAGTTGGAAAAATGGCCACTTTTGGACAAAAACCATGGGTTAACGCCTTTGGAAAAGTGTCAATTTTTCGACGTTTTAGACTTCTTTTTTTTATAGCCTAGAAAGGCCTTTTTTCGTTCTAGCTTGTCGTAAAAGACATTTTCCTTGCATATATTGCCTAAAAAAAAATTGGAAAAAATGGTCATTTTTCAACTAAAACCATGGGTTAACCCCTTTGGAAAAATGTCAATTTTTCGACTTTTTAAACTTCTTGTTTTTATAGCTTAGAAAGGCGTTTTTTTCTTTCTAGAATATCGTCAAAGATATTTTCCTGCCATATATTGCCTAAAAAAAAAAGGTGGTAAAATGGTTATTTTTGGACCAAAACCATGGGTTAACCCCTTTTGAAAAATGTCAATTTTTCGACTTTTTAAACTTCTTGTTTTTATAGCTTAGAAAGGCGTTTTTTCGTTCTAGAATATCGTCAAAGACATTTTCGTGTCATATATTGCCTAAAAAAAAAAGTTGGAAAAATGGCCATTTTTGGACCAAAACCATGGGTTAACCCCTTTTAAAAAATGTCAATTTTTCGACTTTTTAAACTTCTTGTTTTTATAGCTTAGGAGGGCGTTTTCTCGTTCTAGAATATGGTCAAAGACATTTTCCTTTCATTTATTGCCTAAAAAAAAAAGTTGGGAAAATGGCCAGTTTTGGACAAACACCATGGGTTCACCCCTTTGGAAAAATGTCAATTTTTCGACTTTTTAGACTTCTTGTTTTTATAGGTTAGAAAGGCCTTTTTTCGTTCTAGCTTGTCGTAAAAGACATTTTCCTTGCATATATTGCCTAAAAAAAAATTGGAAAAAATGGTCATTTTTCAACTAAAACCATGGGTTAACCCCTTTGGAAAAATGTCAATTTTTCGACTTTTTAATTTTCTTGTTTTTATAGCAAAGAAAGGCGTTTTTTCGTTTTAGAATATTGTAAAAGACATTTTCCTGGCCTATATTGGCTAAAAAAAAAGTTGCAAAAATAGCCATTTTTGGACTAAAACCATGGGTTAACCCCTTTAGAAAAATGTCAATTGTTCGACGTTTTAAACTTCCTTTTTTTATAGCTTTGGAAGGCGTGTTTTCGTTCTAGAATATCGTAAAAGACATTCTGCTTTCATATATTGCCTAAAAAAAAAAGTAGGAAGAATGGCCATTTTTGGACCAAAGCCATGGGTTAACCCCTTTGGAAAAATGTCAATTTTTCGACTTTTTTAACTTCTTGTTTTTATAGCTTAGAAAGGCGTTTTTTCGTTCTAGACTGTCGTAAAAGACATTTTGCTGTCATATATTGGATAATTAAAAAAAGGTGGAACAATGGCCATTTTTGGACCAAACCCATGGGTTAACCTCTTTGGAAAAATGCAAATTTTTTTGACTTTTCAAACTTCTTGTTTTTATAGCTTAGAAAGCCGTTTTTTCGTTCTAGAATATCGTAAAAGACATTTTTCCTGTCATATATTGCCTAAAAAAAAGTTGGAAAAAAGCCATTTTTGGACCAAAACCATGGGTTAACCCCTTTGGAAAAATGTCAATTTTTCGACGTTTTAAACTTCCTGTTATTATAGCTTAGGAAGGCGTTTTTTCGTTCTAGAATATCGTAAATGACATTTTTCTTTCATATCTTGCCTAACAAAAAAAAGGTAGAAAAATGGCCATTTTTGGACCAAAACCATGGGTTAAACCCTTTGGAAAAATGTCAATTTTTCGACTTTTTAAACTTCTTGTTTTTATAGCTTGGAAAGGCGTTTTTTCGTTCTAGAATATCGTAAAAGACATTTTCCTGTCATTTATGGCCTAAAAAAAAAAGGTGGAAAAATGGCCATTTTTGGACCAAACCCATGGGTTAACCTCTTTGGAAAAATGCAAATTTTTTTCACTTTTCAAACTTCTTGTTTTTATAGCTTAGAAAGCCGTTTTTTCGTTCTAGAATATCGTAAAAGACATTTTCCTGTCATATATTGCCTAAAAAAAAAAGTTGGAAAAATAGCCATTTTTGGACCAAAACCATGGGTTAATCCCTTTGGAAAAATGATGATTTTTCGACTTTTTAAACTTCTTGTTTTTATAGCTTAGAAAGGCGTTTTTTCGTTCTAGAATATTGTAATAGACATTTTCCTATCATTTATGGCCTAAAAAAAAAAGTTGGGAAAATGGCCATTTTTGGACCAAAACCATGGGTTAACCCCTTTGAAAAAATGTGAATTTTTCGACTTTTTAAACTTCTTATTTTAATAGATTAGAAAGGCGTTTTCGCGTTTTAGAATATCGTAAAAGACATTTCCCGTCATATATTGCCTAAAAAAAAAAGTTGGAGAAATGGCCATTTTTGGACAAAAACCATGGGTTAAACCCTTTGGAAAAATATTAATTTTTCGACTTTTTAAACTTCTTGGTTTTATAGCTTAGAAAGTCTTTTTTTTGTTCTAGAATATCGTAAAAGACATTTTCCTGTCATATATTGCCTTAAAAAAAAAGTTGGAAAAATGGCCACTTTTGGACAAAAACCATGGGTTAACGCCTTTAGAAAAATGTCAATTTTTCGACTTTTTAGGCTTCTTTTTTTTATAGCTTAGAAAGGCCTTTTTTCGTTCTAGAATATCGTCAAAGATATTTTCCTGCCATATATTGCCTAAAAAAAAAGGTGGTAAAATGGTTATTTTTGGACCAAAACCATGGGTTAACCCCTTTTGAAAAATGTCAATTTTTCGATTTTTTAAACTTCTTGTTTTTATAGCTTAGAAAGGGTTTTTTTCGTTCTAGAATATCGTCAAAGACATTTTCCTGTCATATATTGCCTAAAAGAAAAAGTTGGAAAAATGGCCATTTTTGGACCAAAAGCATGGGTTAACCCCTTTGGAAAATGTGAATTTTTCGACTTTTTGAACTCGTTTTTATAGCTTAGAAAGGCCTTTTTTTGTTCTAGCTTGTCGTAAAAGACATTTTCCTGGCATATTTTGCCTAAAAAAAAAGAGTTGGAAAAATGGCCATTTTTGGACCAAAACAATGGGTTAACCCCTTTGGAAAAATGTTAGTTTTTCGACTTTTTGTACTTCTTGTTTTTATAGGCTAGAAAGGCCTTTTTTTTTTGCTTTAGAATATCGTAAAAGACATTTTCCTGGCTTATATTTGCTAACAAAAAAAAGTTGGAAAAATGGCCATTTTTGGACCAAAACCATGGGTTAAACTCTTTACCTTTTTGCGTTCTAGAATTTCGGAAAACGCATATTTCTGGCCTATATTGGCTAAAATAAAAAGTTGGAAAAATGTCAATTTTTTGACTTTTTCAACTTCTTGTTTTTACAGCTTAGAGAAACGTTTTTTCGTTCTAGAATATCGTAAAACACATTTTCCTCGCCTATATTGTCTAGAAAAAAAACGCCTTTGTAGGCACTAAAACAAGAAGTTGAAGAAGTTTAAAACTTGTAATTTTCCAAGGATAGTCCACTGTTTTGGGGGAAAATTCGAATTTTGTTTTTAAAGGTGTAGTTTGTCGTGGAAAGATGTTTTTTCCAGGAATTTGTTCATAGCTGCTGACCATGTGAGTGAGAAACATGTACATTTTGTTGTTTTTTAAACGACTTGTTCCTTCTCATTGACGGTAACCTTATACCAAGGGCTTCTCTTTTGGAAAATGATAGGTGCGCATCAATTTTCATTCGGGCAATTTCATAATGCAAGGTTACGTAGCTGTCAATGATTTTATTTAGCAACATTTAGTTGTCATAGTCCAGCATGCGTCGTGATTGATTATTCTTCGAATGTACTTCAGCTGAGATGACCCCTGCAATTAGTAAAAAAAAATATAAAATATATAAATAAATAAGGATGCAACGGAACTCAGCAAATACATTTGGAGCTTGACAGAGAATTGAAGAACGTAAAATATACTATCAAATGGCGCAAAGTAAAGCAAGCAAAATCGTATACAAACGTCACCAAAAAATGTAATTTGTGCTTGTGGGAGAAATATTTAACAATTTCTAAACCAGCAATGGATGCCCTGAACAACAAAAATGAACTAATCTCGGGTTGCAGACACTCAAAGAAATTTCTACTGAACACGGTGTAAGCATGTCGAAAGCGTCACTTAACTAGCGGTATGACTCACCACGCATCATACGCCACGCGCCACGCCTAGTATTTACTGTTTTGTTTTCCCCTTTATCTTAGATTGTAACCGTTACTTTTGGCAGTTGTCCGATGATTGCTTCGCAAGAGGTATGAAACTCTGAGTAGCAATAAATGTTCAAGATTTAATCCAGTTCCATCAGTCTATTTGTATTCTGCTCTAGTTCAACTATTGAGCAGTGATTTATAGTCGATGAGGACATCAGTCCGGTACCTCGTTAAATAAATAATTATAACGTAAACAAAGCGTCTGGGTAATACAACAATATAGCTCATGCACACGCTGCACCTCTCTCAACTGAGTGATAAAAACGAAAGACGGGAGTAGTTTTTACAACTCTTTGCATAAAGGTAGGTTATTCCTTGGGTCAATTTTTCAACTCAAGTTATTAACTATAACAATTTTCTGATACTTGGAGGAATCCTTAATGCCATGTAAATGGATATTAACAAACCTGTTTTTTTATGGATCCATCCACAGAAAATAAGCAGAATCAGAATACTGAGTACAAAGATAGCAATCGTTGTGCTTAACAGTATAATGATCAATCCACTGCCTGCAAGAAAACAAACGAAGGATATTGTGAATACCAGTCAGCATCAGGAGTCCGTATAACCATAGGCTTGTGTCAGTAGGCTACTGTCAACTCCCTCAAGGACAGACACCTTTGGACCGTCACTAACCCTTTAAGCCCCAGTATCCACATACAAATTCTCCAAACTGATCTCCATACATTTCCTTGAAGAATTAGTTGACAGAATTTGGTAAAAGATCAAATATTTTTCTCTTCGTGATCATTTTGTTAATTCTCATAGACTTTGCTCATGACAGTCTATGGATATCGTTAGGAGAACATTGATTTTGAGCACTATTGGGACTTAAAGGGCTAAACGCCCGTCTAAGTGCGGTCCGTCTTATAGAGAGTCTAATAAAGGAAGTAAAGATGAAAGGCAGGCCCAACTCTTATAGGTGTCCGTTTCACCGAGGTATCCGTTATTAAAGGGAGAGTCGTCTGTATGCCATATTCTTGCTACTCACGCTTCATTTTTTGGGCACTGTTTACTCCTACGTCTATGTTTCCTTTATTTAAAGCTGCAATAAAAGAGAAAGTTCCGTCAAGAAAGCCTTTGCATAGACACGATACATAACGCCAATGATGTGAGGGCAGGTCAAGCTAACCATAAAATCTACTTAAAATTGAAATAATGATCGGGAACGGTACCATTATTTGTAGCTTCTCAATATTTGTACATTTTAAATGAGGAGAGGCGGATACCTTCCAACCACAAAAGTAAACATTATAAGCAAAGAATTCAAATTAAACAGCCGATAACGTACGTTTTACTTCCAGTTTGGCGATGCGTGACTTTATCTTTCCGCCGACGCCATTACCTACTAGACAGCGGTACTTCCCTTCATCACCATG
This sequence comes from Porites lutea, assembly GCF_958299795.1. Lineage (NCBI taxonomy): Eukaryota > Metazoa > Cnidaria > Anthozoa > Scleractinia > Poritidae > Porites > Porites lutea. The sequence goes on from NC_133212.1 coordinate 22,951,567, forward strand.
CCTGACGCTGGTAAGATTCAACACCGGGCCACGTGAAAGCACCTTTCCAGGATCAGAGAGCTTAATCCAAGTAACGTTTGCATGCGGGTTGCTTTCTTTTATGATACATTGCAATGTTACCGATTCCTCTTCAGTTGTGTCAAGATCCTTAGGGAATGCAGGGTCGATAATTGGTGGATCTGGGTAAGAAAAGAGGATCATGTTTAACCATATCATTTCAATGCCAAAGGTGGTTAAAGTCAAAATTCATCAAAATTTCTAAATTGGTGAAAAACAGATAATACGATTGGAAAGTACTGTGAACGAGGATTCATTTGAATAGTCACACTATAGGATTTCATCCACAGACTCAAAACTTAGAACTACATGCTTAATAAATAGTACTAAATGAAAGTATTGCTGAAGAGGTTTCAGTTACAGGGTCACACCATAACATCTCATAAACAGGCTCAAAACGTAGAGCGACACGCTTAATAAATAGTACCATGTGAAAGTACTGCTGGTAGCTTTTATTTGAATGATTACAGTTTAGGATTTCGTCCTCGAACTAAAAAGTTAGAACCAACTTACCAGAGTTCATCATTGACTCTCATACTTTGACAGTAAATGAGAACACGTCAAAGGCCGATTTTTCAAATGCTCATTTGAAATGTTTAGCTCTGCCACGGTCCTAACATCGATTAATAGTGACCTTTAGATTCTAAGACGAGAACGACTACGTGTACGAGATGTTCTCAATACTAAGTAGTGTACGCGCGTGAACCAGCGTCATTTTGGCGGGAAAACGTGAAAGCCGTCATCGTTCTACTACGAGTTTTCGCGCGAATGTCGTGGTGGCGAAAACAAGATATCAGATGTTAAAAGTTTTATCCTTTTGCGATCGAGGGAGCGCGTAACCTCATTCACTAAAGATAACAATGCTAACTTTTCTAGTGAAAAATGGTAAAATGAAGCTTTGCGGGAAGTCTATATTTTGAGAAGACGCGAAAAAACTTCAAGTCAAATCTCGTACTCGTAGTCGTCCTCGAATCTAAAGGTCTTTGATATAACGAGGAATGCATGCAAAATGCATGCATGCATAAAAAAAATTTGATAAAAAAGCTATGGTACTTACACTGTACATCAATCGTACTCATTCGAGAAATCACGGCTAGGCCAATGCCGTTTGTCCCGACACAGTAATATCGCCCTGATTGGTCTCTTGAAATGTTTATGAAATTCAATCTGCTACTGTTAGAGATCTCTGTATTTCTTGCTCGTGCATTATACCATGTTATATTAGGTAGAGGATTCGCCGCTGTAACAGCACACTGCAAGATGAGGTTGCTGCCTTCAATGACTGTATGGTTACGAGGATAGCTCCTATCTAAGATTACTGGATCTGTAAAAGAGAATGAATTGTTTCGATTTATAAATCACTTAGCTAATGGAGTATGAAAAATAAGTTTGATTTGAAATAGGCTCTTTGCAGCTAGCCATTCATGATCACGTGGTACAAAACCGCAAAACAAGCTGGAGAGCAAAAGTCGCACTGGGACAAGACAAACAAAAGGCATATATAATTTTAAATGGTAAGTTCCTTTGTTTGTCTTGTCCCAGTACCACTTTCTGCTCTCCAGTACGGCGGTTTTGTACCACGTGAATGGCTAGCTGCAAAGGGCCCATTAATGTAGAGTCCTTCATTTTGTACCGGAATTGAACCCTTATTCTATGTACACTACACTATTTCTTTAGCACCAGTATAGGCCATTGTCAAGAGTAAGAACCTCCAGTGAAACTTGCAATACTTGTACGACGACCAGAAAATTTAATTGATATACTGAATATAGCCCTCTATACTGTAAAGGTCGCTCTGTAACAATGCAACATCAAATCTGTGTGGATACAAGATTGTTCAGTTAATATTGACAAATACTGATTTTCCATGGATTCAAAACTTACGCAGCACATTTACGGTTGCAGTCCTGGAAATCGCTCTGTTTCCAACGCCGTTACTGACAACGCAATAATACTTCCCCATATGAGATCTCGAGATATTTATAAAGGTCAGGTTAACTCCATACGACAGTGGAGTGTCGTTTGCAGCAGCTCTGTACCACGTGATGTTTGGCTCAGGATTGGAAGCTGTCACTGTGCACTGAAGAGTAAGATTCTCTCCTTCGACTAAAGTATTGTGGAGGGGATGACTTCCAATCAACGATGGTGAATCTGTGAATCAAACAGCCTTAATCAGTCATTGTTTAACCTCTTTTAGTAAAACCTGAATCATTGGATAATCTGATTCTAGAGCTCTGATTGGCTTAGCCATCATGGTATATGAGCCATTATACCATGCTCTCCAAATATGGTAACTGTACACGTCTGCTCAAAAATAAAAACAAGCTGAAAATCGGTTGTTTTTACAAATAAAGACGGGAAGAATTCTCGATATTTTGTGGGCGTTTTTAATAAAACAATTATTCCACTCACGCTTGTTGGATATGAGATGACAATAGCCAACTCGGCGCTACGCGCCTCGTTGGCTTACTACCATCTCATTTCCAACGCGCACTCGTGGAATAATTGTTAAATACAGTGAAGGTGTAAACTGTTAGCGCTCCGGAATAATTAGGTTTTAAATGTTAATATCCAACCCCTTAGGGTGAATTTGAACTGTCACGTAACTTTTACGTGTGTAAATAAAATAGAGGCAATGTGTCAAAGTCTGTGCGTAAACGTAAAAGTTGTACCTCGCGCAACTTTTATGTTTATACGCTGCCTGTCATTAGAGAGATCTAGAGTCACGTTTAGGGAAAACGGCAAACGTAAATTTGTACCACGTAGCCAATTTGTCCCTTAACTTGCGCTTTACTGTTCATTTTCTCTACCTCAAAATTAGTTGCTTCACTTTAGTTTTGTCTCTAACAATTGTTTTCAACTGTTTTTAGCTGAACGGCTTCTATTTTGAGAAATTCTCGACTTGAGTTTGACATTTGCCGTAAACGGCACTCTAAATCTCTCTTTTGTCTCTATTTTATTTACGCCCACAAAACTGACGTGCGTACGCACGTAAAAATTACGCGACAGTGGAAATCCACCCTCACACAAACCAATAAACGTGTAAACTGCTTGCGATCCGAAGTAAGAAAGACTTTAGCATGACCACATGGAGATTTATTTACCTTCCTGCATGAAACATACAACACTCCAAAGACAAAAACTACTCATTGGAAAGGTTTCTTATCGGTCTATTTGCAGCTTGACTTGTTCCATGTAAATCTAAGATGGCTACTTGGTTACTTACATTGTACATCGACCACACCCATCCGTGAAATCGCCACTGGGCCAATGCCATTTGTCCCAACACAGTAATATTCCCCTGCTTGATCTCTTGAAATGTTGAATAACGACAAGCTGGTGCTATTTGAAAGTTCCGAGTTATTTGCACGGGCGTTATACCATGTTATGTTAGGCCGCGGTTTCCCTTCTGTTACAACGCAGTGCAAGTGGAGGTTACTTCCTTCGACAACTGTGTGACTACGAGGATAGCTAAAGTTCAGGGATGGTGAATCTATAGAAATAATGATGCCGTTACATGTATTATCAGTGGTAAATATCTTTTTTATGATAGAATAATTAAAATCAAGTGTGAGGATAAGGCATAGAATAATAGCCTCGTCGGATAACACCCTCCATGATCTGCATAATTTTTCAGATCATACGAAAGTCAAATCCAATAACTGTTTTATTCTTCTTTAAAATAATTCTTACTTTAAAATACTGCTTACCTAGATCGATGTTAAGTTCCCCCCGTCCCTATTTGTCTGTTACTCGGATAATTCAGGATGTAAAGTGAAGTTTAGTTTTGACGTTTTTCTTCAAAAAGCAGATGTCACCCGTTGAGCTTTTTTCTCGTTGTTCTTGCTATGTTTTTAGGCAGACAATCGGCTACTTCTTCTTCGCAAAACATGTAAACTTTTCAGCCATTTTCTCCTGCTCAGCCTCTAACTGTAAAACTGTGCTGATGCAACCCAGGGCTTATCAGTTGCCGTTCGTTTTTGGGGCAATATCCAGTACTATTGACGTAATTTTACCGGATATCGCAATCGTCTTTCAAACTTTGCCAAAGGCAGCTGGATGTGAAGAATTAGCCGGGGGATTTTGAGCCAAACAGAAATTGAGAAATATTTCTTTCCTTCTAATAGAGGTATAATTAGCCTAAGCGTATCGCTATAACTTACGAAGCACATTAACAGATGAAGTTCTTGATATGATCTTCCCAATGCCATTCTCCACTGCACAATAGTATTTTCCATCATCATATCTTGAGACATTTATAAAGGTCAAGTTGACTCCATATGATAATGCAGTGTTACTTCTGGGAACTCTGTACCACGTGATGTTAGGCTGAGGATTAGCATCTGTCACTTTACATTGAAGGGTTAAGTTTTCTCCTTCAAATACGGTGTTATCATAAGGATGGTTAGCATTCAATAAGGGCGGATCTGCGGAATCAATCACAAGATGTAGTTAAAATCAAACTACGGAAAAAGTATCGTTTTGTCGCACACGAAAATTGAGTACAGCCGAACCCAAACCTCTCATAAGGGGCAGGTTCCATAATATTGACGACACCAATCTATCGCTGGCTTCTCTAAGATGCCAAACTCCTTACTACTCTTACGGTGATAGGGACAGCTCTATAATGCAGACACTTGGCTCTGTCTCTTTCGTGTCTGTGCCAACTATATTTAATGGTAACCAGTCCATGATGGCAGCTATCTTGGAACAGTTTTAGATGACGTCACAGTCACCCAAAAGTGGTTTACACCCAAACTATCTATTAGCGGTTTGACGTTTTAAAAGTAACGTAGCAGGATAAATCTCAGAAAGAGCCAGTGGATGAGACAGGATGAAGGAATATCTGTAAGTAAGCGTTGGACAAAAATAGTAGTAGCTTACTTGCAAAAAATACTATGCTTCAAAATCGTTTTCTAACCAAGGCTTTAAGTACCTAAAGCAAAGACGTAGGTAGCAGTTTTCAAAGATTTGCATGGGGGCGAAAGATGCGCATTTGATTGAAGTGAAACCTTGATTCCACCCGAACATTGTCATCCTCGGAAAAGAAGACGGTCCAACAGTTTCTCAAGAAACTGAAGCTTCAAAAACAAACTTTCATAGATCGACAAAATGTTCGACGCTAAACGCTATGTCTATGTCTACGTATATGAAAAAAACTACTCACACTGCACCTCGACTGTACTGGCACTTGACGTCAACGCTCCGTAAATTCGATTGTCCACGACACAATAATATTTCCCTGCATGATTTCTTGAGGTGTTAATAAAAGTCAAGTTGACTCCATGCGATAGAGCTGTGTTATTTGACGTAAAACTGTACCACGTGATGTTTGGCTCAGGATTGGCAGCTGTCACTTTACATAGAAGGGTGAGGTTTCTACCTTCGGCGATTGTATGATTTCGAGGATATGAGGAATCAAGCAAAGGAGGATCTAAGAGCGGAGAACAATGGAACAAAGAAACATTTTACCTATATCTGCTCTATAGCTGTGTCATACCGTAAAATTCCGAAAATAATCCCCTCCATGTATAAGCCCCTCCAAATATAAGCCCCCCAAACCGGTAACGCAAAAACCCTCCGTTAAATCGCCCCTCCAAATATAAGCCCCCCGGGGGCTTGTACTTGGAAAATTGCCCTCAAATACAAAGTGAAACAAAGCAAAAACGGTAAATTTACTTCCAACTATATGGTTAGCCCAATCGATTGTGAAACGCAAATTTCCCTCCGTAGATAAGCCCCTCCGAATATAAGCCCCTCCAAAAATAAGCCCCTCAAAAAGGGCCTTTGAAAAATATAAGCCACAGGGCTTATTTTCGGAATTTTACGGTGTGTCACCTCTATAACTGTGTCATATTCTAACCAAAGAAAGAACCAGGCCCATAGGTTGAAAAGGTGGCAAGCGCTATCCACTGGATAAATTACCATCTAGTGAATGACGCAGTTGGTTTTCGCAATACTTATCCACTGACTAACAATTTATTCGGTGGATAGCGATATCCAATGTTTGAACAGACGAGAGTGGAACTTTTAAGTTAAACTACTTACAATGTACTTCGATTGAGCTGATCCTTGAAACGACTGCTTTGCCGATACCATTATCAGCAACGCAATAGTACTTTCCAGCATCATGTCTTGAGATATTAGAAAAGGTGAAGTTGGCTCCATAAGATAGTACTGTGTTGTTTGCGGAAACCCTGTGCCACGTGATGTTTGGCCTTGGATTGGAAGCCGTCACTTTACATAGCAGAGTAAGGTTATTGCCTTCTACGACCGTGTTGTCACGAGGGTACGTGGTTTGCAGTGATGGAGGATCTGAAAGAAGGCAAAGATTATTGGTGAGTTACGTTAAGTGTCTTAACGATATCAACGCGAAAACAGAGTGCACAGACTGGAATATATCTGAAATTGACTGCGTAGCAGGCGGTTGGAAGCTCTTTTGCAAGAAAGAATGGGGCTTGTTTCTCCCTCGTGCGATTCATTCTTTCTTACGACCGTCACTTCCCGGGGCCTGCCTCGCAGGCCATATATCTAAAATAGAAATATCTGAAAAAAAAAAAAGAACAGGGACAGTTTTGGATAGAGACGAAGAATATTCTCGGATTCTGGTCCGAAGTTCCCATACTTAGAAGAGAGGAAGACTTATCAGAAAGGCAAAGACAATCCAATGTCACTTAAAAAGAGCCGAACTGCCAAGATTCCACTCCTACTTTCATAGATCGATAGTCTTCCAACGTTATAGGATAAAAATTCTGAATATTACCCATTCTAACTGAAATTATCACTCCCGACTTGAAAAAATAAGACATTCTAAGCAGTTAACTTACACTGCACATTAACTGTACTGACTCGTGACGTCACAACCTTCTCTATACCATTGTCCACAAGACAATAGTATTTCCCTGTATGATTTCTTGAGATGTTCACAAATGTAATGTTGACTCCATACGATAGAACTGTGTTATTTATAGCAACACTGTACCACGTGATGTTTGGCTGAGGATTGGCAGCTGTCACTTTACACTGAAGAGTGATAATACTGCCTTCGGTGATTGTGTGGTCACGTGGATATGTGGTATCGAGTAGGGGTGGATCTGAAAGTGAAGTATAAGGAGTGTCAACATATATCTCCCATCTTCAAAGAGAGTCTTATAGCAAGGAGCCCAAAGTGAGACCACCAGAAAAAAAAAGCTCTGCCTTATTGAAGACGGCAAAAGATGAATCCAAACATTCGGAAAATTGACATCCTTTGCAACGTAACGATAAAGAAATGTGCCCGCCATTTTGAAAATCACCGATGTATGACGTGACGTCACACTGGCAGTGATCAGTGAACCAATGTTTACCCTAGAGACGGCACCTCCCTCCTGCAGACCACGTTTAATTAACTCACATTCTTTCATGCAGACATCAACCAATCAGAAGTCGGGGACAGTTTCCAGCTGGCTTCTGATTGGATGAAATCTTTACTAAAGAATGTGAACAAATCTAAATCGGTCGCACGTTTGGGTTCCTTGCTGTAAGCGCACATTTTCTTCTAAAAGTTGTAATGAATACAATGATATTTTTTCAACAACTACTCAATTCTCTTATGGGTATGTGGTTTTCAGGAGAATTGAACTTCATATCACCAGTTTTCACAATTCTCTCAGCAAAGTCCTTAAATATTTTGTGAATATAAGTGTAAAAGGAAGCGCCCTTTATTAAAAAGGTATTTCAGGTTCAGGTGTTTTCAGTCCAAAAATGAATAATGTTATCCATCGAATAAATAGCTTATTTCATGGATAAGAAAACGATATCACGAAAATTCATGAAAAAAAAGCGCAAACTGCTGGAAAATGCTTTTGTCCAACATTGAACATCTGGGGTCTCGTTTCAACAACGACCACGTGCGAACTAGGGTCCACAATTTTTCTAGTCGGTTCTTACAGATTCAGCAAATTTAAGTGATATCACCTAATTAATGCAATTGCAAAACGGTCTAAAGTGATCACTAAACCTGAGGGACGACACCCAATACCTTAGTAACATTATTTGAATCAACTTACATTGCACATCAACGGTACTTATCCTTGATACTGCAGGTTGCCCGATTCCATTTTCGACAACACACTGGTATCTCCCTGCATGAGATCTGGTGATAAGTCCAAACGTCAAGTTGTCCTTGTATGAAATCAGCATTTTTGTGGCAGAAACATTGTACCACTTGATGTTTGGTGTGGGATTGGCAGCTGTCACTTTGCATTGAAGAGTGAGATTATTGCCCTCGGTGACCGTGTGGTCATATGGAAAGCTAAAATCTAGTGACGGTGGGTCTGCAAAGCAAAGCAAAACAAAACAAAAAACAGCATCAACAACAACAAGCATTTGTACGTACTTATGTTTTCTGTGCTCTCGTACTGGTGAAGTAGGCCGCGTGCATTTTTCTTTAAAATTTACGCGTAACGATCCGTAACGCAAGACACGTATAGCAACATACATGTACTGAATTGCATCTGACAAGACATATTGAACGTTTTATAACCTGAAATTATTCCTTGAAAATGATTGAAAAATTCAGATGAAGCAATAATTGCGTTCGGACCTTCATGTCAGAACATCTATCAAAAAAAAAAATCCAAAACTCAGTTTTCCCTTAGCTCCAGTGAGCTGTTTGCAAATCTCAGCGTTATGAGTGGTCGCTTACGGGAGGTTAGACTACATAGATCAAGTTAATGTTTTCCTGTTGAACTGATTAAGCCAACTGGAGAAGAGATTTAGTAAAACTCAGACGAGGAAGAGGTTAATCATCAGCAGCAAGAGAATAATACATTAATTTATTGTTATATTTACATTTAAAAAGGCCCCATGTGTTTGTTGGCAACATACTTACACAGAACATCCACATAAGCAGTCGACGAGATAACAGACTCCACTCCGTTGGTTACTAAACAGTTGTATTCACCCGCGTCAAATCTGGTAGCGTTGACCGTGAGGTTTACAGACACGGCAAATGGGGAATTACTTCTATTGTTCCTTATCCAAGTTACATTAACAGCGTTCGTATTTCCCAGGGGCAAACAGTGAAGAGTGAACGAATTTCCCTCCGTCACTGTTTTATTGAGAGGGAGTCTAGGGTCGAGGGATGGTAATTCTGAAGTCAAGAAAAGGAATAACGGATCGATTAGCAGTTAGATATGATTATAGTTTCTCGGTGTTACAGATGGTGCGATGACCGAACGATGCAATACAAAAGACAATAGGCAGCTTAAAGAAAGACATTTTTGAACGACTCACATCAACTTGGACTTGTTGCATGCTTGGGCAGTGGTTTTGCCCAAGTTTTCCAGCAAATGGTCTCTATAAGAGTAAAGACACTTAGCCATACAAATTTGGTTGCATTAATAAGGAATAATAAAATGAAAGAGGCCTCACTAACGGTTGATGTGCGTCGCTCAAAAATGTCTTTGCGTAAGCTCCCTAATGAGCAATTCCCACAACATAACCAACCTAATCAACCATATAGTACACGCAAGTGCAACACAACAAAGCCCCCTTTCGGCTGTTCTGAGGTTACACTTCAGACTTGCTCGGTGTGGTATCGAATTTCACTATGGGAGAGAGACAGACCCATTGTACAATCGACAGGACACCGTCCAAGTCTCATGACAACCTTGTTCTCACGGCCTCTCTTGCTCTGTAGGGACGAGTAGGAAAAGACCCTGGGAACGAGCGCAATCTCAAGATAGCCTTTAAAACGACAGACCTTTTCCAAGTTGCACCAAGCCTCTGTTTCAAAGCGAGGCTAAGCGTGAAACCATTGATATGAAGATCATTTTTTATTCTCACGCAAATGAATCTCATTTTCACGAGTAACATTTTACACGCAGCTTCTTTTTGACAGTGAGAGTTTTTGGAAATTGGCTACTGATATGAGCATTATTTTCCTGCAGTGAAGCGATAAAGCAAGAAGTATATATCGTCACAAGAGCCTTTTGTGGATCTTATGGCTGCCCTTGTCCTTAGCAGTCCTGTCATGCGTAATAGAGAAGAGCTCTAGGTTGGAGAATGTAAGCATTAAGGAATTACAAGATAAAGTGAATACCTCGTCCGTACACCTCTACCCTCAAACACGGCCAGGTGCCATACGTCAAAGGATAAATACGTAGGAACCTGGTAACGAAACTGGAGCTATCGTTCAATGCGTTCCTGATCACAGTGTCACCATCAGCATTTCCAGCAAAAATCTACAGTCAATAAGAATGGCTTAGTTATCTCAGTCTCAAATTACTAACTTGGCGCGCTAAGGATCTGTGATTTGTACTGTACCTTCCCAGCCTCGTCCCCTGGCCAGTTTGCGCTATCCAAGCGAGCAGAGGAGACTTGGAGCCCAGCGCAATAGAGAGAAGTGCGACGTCATGTCCCCATGTAGCAAAATTTCTCGGTCTTAGTAATCTTTCTTGAAAGAGACGGCCATTTGCATTGCCGAACGATGAAGAGAAGTATAGACTATAGTTTTGTACCTGAGTGCAATCACGCGTAGGAAAGTCTAACATGTCATTTTTTCCTGTCATTTTTGCAGGACCCCATTTTGTTGAGGTCCAGAAATTTTGCTTCCATGGCAACTTAACGTAACGACTTCTTATCTCTCTAGACGAATTTTCCCGACAAGGTGACGTCACATCCGAAATCGCCGAGAACGAGGCTGGTACCTTCCCATACAAAAATAGGTCTAACAGTGCACAGATGTCCAAGGTAATTTACAAAGCAAATTGCTGGAATATGAAGATTTCTATGTAGGGAAAACAAAACGTCTATTGCATAACAGAAAAACTGGACATTTCAAATTGCATACCCACCAAAATATTTTTATTCTCCGCCGTTACGTCAGCCCAGGAAGAACCGTTTAAAGAATACGCAACCCTGTAAGTAGACACGAACCAAGACAGCGTGTGATGGCCTTGCGTGTCTATTGCACATACTCGGTACGGCGAGGAGAAATCGATTTGAATAAACTCAAAGACGGAAGCCGTCGAGGGGCACCACTCTTTATCACCACCAACCTTGGCCATGTATGGTTGGTTAAGATTTGAGTCGAGGACTGACGACGCTTGAAAGTTTCCGTCAGGTAGGGAAGCTGTCAGCGCAACGTCATAAGGTGAACAACCTAGTAAATAGAAAGTTGACACACCGTAAACTACCGCTAATTAATAAGCCCAGGGGCCCGTTTCTCGAAAGTCCCGATAATTAAAGGGCCCGTAAAGCTGTTATTGTTTACATTCAAGATAGAGGTTTCAACAGTTTGCATTTAATAGGACAAAACTATCAGTTCATGAAACAAAATGGAGTAGTTTTCTAGCCAGGACCCGCGCTCTTATTCTTTATATTTCGATTTGAATATTTGATTTCGGGCCCGAAAAGTGACCGGGTCTTTCGAGAAACGGGCCCCAGGGCTTATAAGTTCTCCGTAGGGGCTTTAGGAGGGCTTAGAAACGGAGGTGCTTATAACAGAGGGGGTTTATAACAAAAATAGAAAAAGCGCCTCGAAACCAGCTATAGCAGCAATCATCAAAGTACGTTTTGCCTTAACTGGTTTTTCATTGAGCTTCAAAACGTCTTGATAAATCGAGGTCATTTCAGAACATTTGGAACAAAAGCTAGAGAGGGGGGGGGGGGCTTATAATCGGCTGTATTTTTTTTGTAGGTTGGGGGGGGGGTGGGGAGCGGGCACACGGTTTACATGATATTGGTTTGAACTTAAGAATACCCCCGTTTATACCAATGCAAGGTCTTTCAAGTGATAGAGCGGTTTTCACTTGACTGTCGTAAAACCAAAACCATAGTAAATACACTAGCCAACCAAAGGGCGTAGTAAAACCAAAACCAAAACCAAAACCAAAACCAATCCCTTTCGACAGTCAAGTGAAAACCGCTCTAAATTTTACCATATAACTTACAGCCTTACAATAATTCTAACTATAGAGCGGTTTTCACTTGACTGTCGTAAAACCAAAACCAAAGTAAATACACTAGCCAACCAAAGGACGTAGTAAAACCAAAACCAAAACCAAAACCAATCCCAATTCGACAGTCAAGTGAAAACCGCTCTAATTCGTAGGAAGCGTAATGAAGACATCGGACGTAATCCATAGGAACTACTTCGCTCAAAAGTCGGGAAAAATACCGATCGATAAGTTTTAAAAAAGATGTTTCATAGCATCATGATCAAATTGAAGTGGAACACTGTTCTTACCTACATTGAAGTCTCTTATAACCTAGGGGGATCATAACTTGGAGGACATTTATTTCTTTGGTAGAATATTAAATTATAAGTCAGTCTTACCTTGATTCCCTTCAGATGAACAAAACACGTACAATGTCAGAAAAAAAGCTAAAAACATAACGCTTCTACACAAGGTTTCAGCTTTTGATAGTAATAGTTTGTCGATGTAAGCTCAGTTTTAGCTAACTAACACATTATACACCCAGATACCGGTTGTTCATGTGGCGGTGCTGTCTTTAACCCGAAATATTCCAAACTTCTTGTTCTGAACAAAACACTTATTTGTACTCCATGAATTATATCAAGCAAATTACAATCCATAGAAGGCGTTAATGACGATATCTTCCGTTAGACGATAAAACAATGAATACCTTTAGATGACACGCCGCTTTTATATTCTGGCAACAAAAGAAAAGTAATAACAATTCAAAGATAGCAGTAAATTAAATCGGGCGACTCGACGCAATTACATCAAAGGAACTGAGCACATTCAGTTTTCAATATGTGATCCAATAAAGTTTGACATAATTAGTTTTCGGTTGTATGGTACATGTGTCAATGACGTTTTGCAAAAAGCGGCAGTTAGCTCAATTTTGCATCTTCAAAAATATTCAACCGTTATACTTCAAAGGTCGATTGAGGAGGTTTGTAATGTAGTTTTTGAGAGTCTGGAGACGAAATTGATCTAAGGTTAAAATTGATCCTACGGTGTGACAATTCAATTGAAAGTTGCTGAACAGTTAACTTCCCTGTATTACTTTAATTATGCTGTACAAGGTGGTTTTTACGTTTGAGTCTTCGGATGAAATTTTTTTGGTGTGGCTAGCTAATCGAAAAATTTTCGGCGAAAATTGTCATAATAGTAATTCTTTTTCAGTATTCTACAAAACTGAAATTGGGAATTTCTTTTTTTAACTTAAACATTTGACTGCTCCAAGCAGTAAAGGGATAAATTCAAATACGGTAACCAAGACGTTAATAACAGAGTTGGATATTTTAAGATTTAATCAGCGGTTCTTTGCTTGTTTGAGAGGCATATCTTGTGATTTCCCTTGAAAGTTCGAGTTATGGCAAGCCGACTGTATACAAATAATACATGCTATGTACATGTACAGTAGTGGTGGTGTAAGTCTCCCTTGCAGCCGTTTTTTGGATGTCACGCAACGCTGCGAGGGAGACTATGGTGTTCCTTGACAGCTTCCGACTCTGCGTTTATTATAATCAATTTCTTGTCGCCGTACCGAGTATGCACAGTAGACACGCAAGGTCGTCACACGCTGTCTTGGTTCGTGTCTACTTACACAAATCTTCCCAGGCGAAGTACAGTTTGCAACACTCTGCGAAGACACCACTGTACAATAGCTTTCTTCACCACTCCTTGACCTAAAATTCCCAAATGATAGCTCTTTCATTGCACATATTTTGGATTCAAGTTTTTTAGATCAAGAAGGAACAGCCATTCTATTTAATCTACTGATATTGTTTTGAAATATTTTAAGTATAAACACCTTTTTTTTCATTCAATCGCATAAGTAGGTTTAATTTCTTGCCCTAGCATTGAAACAAAACTCCCTTAAAATTTCCTTCCACTACACTTTTCTGTTTGTTTTGATCAACTTATCCGGTACAAAGTGCAAATACAAGGTCGGTTTCCTCATTTCTCTTTAAAGAAACTAATCTATCGAACAACACGTTGAACACAGGGACACCCAGCGAATAACAAATTTTGGCAAAAATGCACTGAAGTCATTGACTTTGATATATTTTTTTAATAAGCCCACACGTTTTGAGTTTGCTCAGCTTCTATTTCGACCAATGATCATTCTGGAATAAATTAAACTAGTCCACCTGTGTTTGAATGTGACTTAGACCAATATCTCTTGATTACATTATTAGCCGCTTAGTGTAGGTATTATTTTGTTTTTATGCGTTAATAATCGTAATCAGCTGTAATAAATATGCACAGAGGCTAATGAGCTCTGGCGGCGTAATAACTTCAGAGACTACAGTTGCTGAACGGAGAATCTCGAAGAGTTATGAAGCGACCCTATGTTTTTGGGACTCTATTTTTGTTTTGCTGGGCCGTCGAACTTACACTTGGTGAGATATTCCGCCTGTTATTGCCTTGTGACTGTTACTAATTATGTCTGTGATACAAAGCATTTAAATCGTGAACACCTTGAGAAGTTATGGACCTGGAAAATGCTTAGAGTATGGTGAATTTAAGGCAAAGCTAAGATGATAAAAAAGATCATCAACAATGCAACCGGCGACTTGGAAGTACTGTTCAAGTTGTCGTAACAAAAATCGAAGCTAACATGAAATTAAGATGATGACAAGGTACGAATGTTACTGAATAATTTTGCAACGACAAAGGCACGGAAAGTTTAATTTTCTGATAATATGGCTCGTTCAGAGGTCCAGAGACAATATAATAGAAATAATCGTTCTTATCGACTTCAGTGTCAATTTGAATTACCCATTGCAAGTCCTATTTTCAAATGTTGCAAGAAAAAGAAAAAGAAAACAGCAGTTTAAATAAAAGACAAAAAGTGATTTTGCTATGAGTTGAAAGAAAAGCTCGGATTGAAACCAATTTTAAAAAACTTCAAAGCATATTAAAAGGCAGTTCACTAAAAATTTTCATTTGAATGGTCTGTTTAGAGCTACATTCTTACAAGCACCATCGCCGCAATGCATTACAAACAGTAGCATATGACAAACGTGCTGCTCAAATAAATTACTTTGTACGATTTTATAACTTGACTTTGCCGATCGAGTTTAAAGGCGTGCATTTAATCCGATGAGTTTGCAGACCGGTATCAACTCAATTTTTTCCCTCTGGGTTATATATTTCCTTTCAATTCCTTTTCGTAAAATAGCGAAGCCAGTGACATAAAAAATGAATAAAGTACTACTTTGTATTCACACTAACTTTCGAATATGTGTGTTTGCAGTGATTTCTAATTCATAAAATATCTGTACGATGAAAAACAGTCAACTATCTTAACGAGCAATTTTTTAAGATACATCTCCCTAACATGGACACCGAGCATCGGTTCCTGCAGTGCGTTAATCACTTTCTTAGAGTCTCTAAAAGGCGTTAGGCTCTCTATTCTGTACAATCTCTCTAAGACCGACACTTCTTGAGGGTCCCAACAGTGTTCACACAAAAGCCACATTTGGAAAGAGAGAATGCAACTTTAACTAAGGTTATTAAGAAGCTATTTCAATAATATGCCGGGTAGCTCTTGCATCGGCACAAAAACCACATCGGATTGAGTTTTTGTTCTCATATAAGAACGAAGCCGTTTCTGCGATCTTGATCGATCTTCGTGGCATTGTAAACTGTTGTTCATACCAGACCGGAGTATTTTTGGATCAATTTACGGTTCTGGGAAACTGCCCACCCACCCATCCCCTAAGCCATCATTTTGCCCTAAGCGAGAAGTAAGTGTTAATGTTAGCTTAGGGGAGGGGTAGGTGGGCAGTTGCCCAGGATAAGCAATTCGGTGTGTTGTAGTCTGAGATACCTTAATGTAATAAGGCCCGCAGATCGATTTATCGATTTTTTGAATTCACGAGAATTGATCCACGGCAAACCTTGCCGGCGTTGCTAACATCACCTAAAAGTTATCAAAGGGTCACGCCATTTCCTCATATTGTTACATAAGAGTTTATTTTTCACTCATTTTCCTGCTTTATGTGAAGAATGTGTTTTCACTCCGGTCCTCTTCCTATGATCTTCGTGGCAACTACATTCTTTCACTTAGTAAACCTAAAACAACTACCTATGGTGCAAACTCCTTTACTTACTTTTCAGCTAAGCAGTAAAATGCACTACCGGACTTTTTTCGTACCAGTGTTTTTGGCAGACTTTAAGACCAAAATACAGGACGTTACCTCCATGTAGATTCTTTTTGCTTGACATACTTGAACTTAAAATTGTGAATTGTAAATAGTATTTTCTTTTCTTTAATGTGTTTATTATTATTGTTATAATTTTGTTATTATTATTATTACTTATAATGTATTTAATGTATAGATATATTTATATCTTATTTTTTTATGTAGTGTCAGCTCGAAGATATTAGCTTGTTAGATACTCTAAAATTCGAGTATAAATAAAGTTTATGTTATGTTATGTTGCCATCTTTTTAAAGAGCTTAAGTGTCTTAGCCGGTATCAATTGAATTCCAAAAATAATGGTCCCGTTTTGTTATTTAAGACAATATTTAGGCATTGAAACTGTTTCTCATCGCTTACTGCTACGGTGGCAAGGACGAAGGTGGATTGAAACGTGAAAAAATTGGGCCAATTTTTCAAATAATGTTATGGCTACAACAAAACACCCCCAAATGATCAACGTTTGGGCTTCCTGTTGAAATTTGTTTTATACCTTTTCTTACCTCTACAGGAGGATTTTTGAGTTTTTTTAGTAAAGGCACTTAGCAATGCAAGACACAGAATTGACCAAACAAACAACATCCTTGTGACAGACCCTCGTTAAAAACTTTTATTTTCCCCACAGGTAACCTTCCTAAGGCACCAGAGCTGGGCAACGGAAACCTAAGCTGCATAGATGTTATTTGGGATACAATTTGCCAGGTTTCTTGCAAGGAAGGATTTGTACCAGAGAAACCTCATGCAAAATCCTATAAATACTCTAAATCTACTGGAACATGGACTACTTTGCCAGAAGGAGGTGAATTTCCTTGGGCGCCCTGTGTTAAAAGAAAGAGTAACTGAAGGCCGACTTATACGGTACGATTTTTGCTTTCTTATACTATCGTCGTCAACTATCGTGCGCGACTAGCATGCGTCATGACTCCACGACAGATTGTGTCGTGTAAATTAGACCCGCGACATTCCTACAACACATTGTGGATGTCGTAAGTGTAAATTGTCCGCGTATGGATGGTCGAAAGTCATGATGTATGCTAGTCCCTCTTGCTGGGTTACTCTCCCTCCCTGTAAACAGGCCCTAAAGGTCGATTTACACAATTCGATTTGCCAGGGCCCAAATTTGGCACCCGAGGGAGTAAATGCGGGTACTGCTAATCAAGATAAGAGACTTAAGTCATTGTGTACGCATTGCGGACCCACCCCCTATTGCTTCTTGACGGCACGGTGGCTGCATCCTTCAATTCAAAGACCATACACAAATAATCGAATAGACCTTTTTACCGATACGGCGGCCATATTGAATTTATTAGATTTAAGGAGTATTATGGGATGCCCAGGGGGCACTCGCTCAGTATTTAAGCGCGCTTTTCGGGCAAAAAGAGAACTTCAATGTGCATTTTTCGGGAAAAAGGCGATCATTATTACACCCAAACACGGCACAACGATCTTTTTTTCCCATTACATTCTTTTTCTTGGAAAACGTAAAGAAAAATTGGCCCGAAAAGCGCGCGTAAATAGTGAGCGAGTACATCAGATCGTGCTCATGCCCCCCGGGCAACCCATAATACTCCTTAAATCTAATTAATTCAATATGGCCGCCGTATCAGTAAAAAGGACAATTGCAACACATGACTCAGTTGTTGACTCTAGAAGCGAGAGGTTTAGGCTTTCAGATTTTTTTTCGCACTTACTTTGTAAAGGTTTTCACTACTTAACAACTCTTGTTTTGTTTACTCTACAGTTAAAAAAAATGAAGTGAACAAGTAATGAAAATTTCAAGCAAAATCAGCTCAGGCAGGAACTTAAATGGTTCAAGATGTTAGTTAAGAAACGACACTCGATAAATCAGCTAGTTTAAAACTGAAAAACGAACAATAAAGAATGTTAGCATGTATTGTAATGAGTGAATTCCCTTCAATGTAACAAGAAATAGGGTCGGCTAAGATACCTACGTACCGAAAACTACATAAAAGAGCACCTCCCCGGGACAAAGCCGCAATGGACACTTATTCAGAATTATCAAACATTATTATCATTTTTATTGTTAACTAACATTTTTGTACGTCATTTTTACGCTTTTAGACTTTTCGAACAGAACTGTGTTGCTCGTAAATGACAGCGCCTCGCCCAAATGTGGGAATCGTTCAGCTGACTGTCCGAAATGTTTATCCAAAATTTGCTTGAAGTGAAAGCGTAGTGTCACAAAATCATAGGTCAGAAACATGAAATCCGAATTTTTTCTCACTTAGTTTGGCGCAAATTGCAACTAACCACACATATGGAACGTTCCGCTTTGAAAGCTTCATTCACGATGCTTCAAAGAAGCGCAAATTAAATTAGTTCTCACACTGCCTTTTTCAATTTCGCGAGTACACTTTGTACCCAGTCCTCTAATATCCGCACACGAATCAAGAGAAAAGGAGCCGCGGCGCGACATGCCAAAAAATGTCATCGTTGAAAAATAGCTGAAAAAAGCTGCAGTTTTAAAATTCTTTTCTACTAATTTTACGACGGTAAATTAAAAAAGATGGCGGCATCTGCCAAACTGTCGTTTTTGACAACTTCCTGAACGAAACCAGTATTGTGCGTGAATGATCAAGAGCAAAAAATAATGCTGTAACTGTTACATTACAATCTATCTATCAACAATACAGTAAACGAGACGTTAATAACAGTGTTGGAAATTTTAAGATTTAATCAGCGGTTCTTTTTCTTGTGTGAGAGGCATATCTGGTCATTTCCCTTGAAAGTTCGAGTTATGGGAAGCCTTACAGAGCTACGTACTCTTTAAACAATATATTTACCTTATCAATCCTTTAAATACAGGTCTTAAAAAAATGAATTGAACTTTTTTTTTGTAAATTGAATGAAGAACACTTTTCTTTTCACCTACAGTACAAATATCTGGTACGTTTGCTAACCGTAAATATGAACAATTCTCTTACCCCAAAAATCCGAAAACGTGCGACCCCATTCTAGTAACTCTATTGAAAATGCAACGCCATTATAGTCAATCCAGTCGTGAATATTCGACCCCATTCAGCGGCACATCCCAATTAGCCTCTGATAAGGAAGTGAGTGTCCTCCGCTCCCCCCGACCCCCCGAACCGGGCCTATTCTTTCTTTTGACGGATAGATCATCTTGTTGTAAAGTCGTCGTTTAAGCGCAGAGCGGAAGTATTTGCTTTCTATATTATCGGTTAAATGTTCAGGACAAATGGGCTTTTGTGGATTCGGTTAGCTTTTGTGTATTTATTTTTTGTACGTAACACGTGAAAAGCTGTTAAAATCGAAAACCGTGCAGCTTGTCGCGTTCATACACAGGCGGCCCAAGCTTATTACATGAACGCGGACGTGGTGTTGTGTGACAAACTGTTATTTACAAAGGCTTGTATGGAATGTAAACGGTTTTCTTAAAAGAGAGAAAAAATGTTATGTTTTAAAAAAAAATCAACGTACCTCGTTGCCTTGTTGTATTCTTTGTTGTTTGCCCGCGTATCGGACCGTTTTGAAGCGTTTTCGGCGAGTTAGCGCTATTTTGGTGTTCCACTGCTAAGAGACACCTTAGTCTTTCTCTTAGCAGTGCAACACCAAAACAGCGCTAACTCGCCGAAAACGCTTCAAAACGGCCTGAGACGCGGGCAAACAACAAAGAATACAACAAAGCAATAAGGTACGTCGATTTTATTTAAAAACATAACATTTTTTCTCTCTTTTTAGAAAAACCGTTTACATCCCATAGAAGCTTTTATTAAATAACCTTTTGTAACACAACACCGCTCGCAAGCAAGAGTCACTTCCGCGTTCATCTAATGCGCTTGGGCCGCCTGTGAATCTGCTGTAATAAATATGCACAGCGGCTAGTGAGGTGTGTCAGAGACTACAGTTGCTGAACGGAGAACCTCGAAGAGTTATGAAGCAACCCTATGTTTTTTGGACTCTTTTGTTTTGCTGGACCGTCGGAGTGACACTTGGTAAGATATTCCGCCTGTTATCATCTTGTGACTGTTACCATTATGTCTCTGTTACAAAATATTTAAATCGTGATCATGAACACCTTGAGAAGTTATGAATCTAGAAAATTCTTATAGTATGGTGAATTTAAAGCAACGATAATAAAAAGATCATCAACAATGCAAAAGGCGACTTGGAAGTACTGTTTAAGTTCTCGTAACAAAACTCGAAGCTAATATGAAATTATTATGATGACAAAGTACGATTTTCCAAGTCCAATTCAATTCAAAGTAGACAGACTGCAAATTATAGTAGTTGCTACAATATATATCTACGTGTCCCAACTGTTCATCAGTAGGATGCCTAAAATGCTTGCAATTCCACAATTGGTTTCGGCTCCATTAAGTCCTATACCAAATGCAGAACATTTTAGGAGGAGCCACACACTGTGTGAGCACAGTCGCGGACAACACATATGGGTGAGGAAAATAACGCAAAGCAAAACTAAGACGTTGACAAAGGCACGGAAAGTTTAATTTTACTTTATCGACGTCGATACTTTTTATCTGTTTCTGAATTGATTTAGTGCACGTGTTAGCGACGACCAAAAATACCTCTCCAGTAGCAGGCTATACGCGTGTATAAATACACGAAAATTCAAGGGCCTCGATTACAGAGAAATTACATCATTTCCAGATATCGAAAAGGTGATTTACATGGCACGTCATTTCAAACATCGCCGAAAATAAATCGCATGCGCATCACAAGACACACAGTGAAATTTTACAACACCCGACCATCGCAATTTCTACCTATATAGCCTATATAAGGGACTACCCCCGGGGGCGAAAAACGCGTTGCAGATTATGAGTCTCGCTGCTTACGCAAGCGAGACTAAAAAGGGATTTTCTATGAGTTGAAAGAAAAGCTCGGATTGAAACCAATTTTAAACAACTTCAAGGCATGCAAAAAGGCATTACATTACAAAATTGTCATTTGAATGGTCTGTTAAGAGCTAGATTCTTACAAGCACCATCCACACACTGCATTACAAACAGTAACATATGACAAACGTGCTGCTCCAATACTGAAATTACTTTGTACGATTTTATAACTTGACTTTGCCGATCGAGTTTAAAGGCGTGCATTAATCCAATGAGTTTGCAGACTGATATCAACTAAATTTTCACTGCCTTGTTTTCCGTACACTTCATAATTTTTTTCTCTAGGTTCTGTTATGTATTTCATTTGAATTCCTTTTCGTAAAATAGCAAAGCCAGTGAAATAAAAAATGAAAAAAGTACTACTTTGTTCTCGGGGATGGAAGCGGAATACTTCGTTTTTAGTATTCAATATTCAATACTCAAACATCAATGTTCAGTATTCAAACTTCAATATTCAAAATTCAAACCTCAATATTCAATATTCAGACTTCCATATTTATCATATTTTCATTATTTAACCCTTTGGATCAATTTAGGGTTCTTGGAAACCGCCCACCCACCTATCCCCTAAGCCATCATTTTGCCCTAAGCGAGAAGTAAGTGTTAATGTTGGCTTAGGGGAGGGGTATTTTCATGTCCACAGGATAAGTTATCCGATGTATTGTATCCTGAGATATCTTAATGTAATAAGGCCCGCGGATTATTTATCGATTTTTTGAATTCACGAGAATTGATCCAGGGCAAACCTTGCCGGCGTTGCTAACGTCACCTAAAAGTTATCAAAGGGTCACGCCATTTGCCATCTTTTTAAAGAGCTTAAGTGTATTAGCCGACATCAATATTGAATTCCAAAAATAATGGTCCCGTTTTGTTATTTAAGACAATATTTAGGCATTGAAAATGTTTCTCATCGCTTACTGCTACGGTGGCAAGGACGAAGGTGGATTGAAACGTGAAAAAATTGGGCCAATTTTTCAAATAATGTTATGGCTACAACAAAACAGCCCCAAAATGATCAACGTTTGGGCTTCCTTATGAAATTTGTTTTATACCTTTTTTTATAACTCTACATCCTCATGACAAACCCCCTTTAAAAACTTTTATTTCCCTACAGTTGCCACTTTTCGCACTTTCCCTCCACATCCAGTGGGCAATGGAAGCCTAAGTTGCATGCAACTAATTGCGGGAATAATTTGCCAGCTTTCTTGCGACGAAGGATTTGTACCAGAGAAACCTGATGCAATGTACTACAGGTACAATATATTCGCTAGAAATTGGACTACTTGGCCAGGAGGTGAATTTGTTTCGGCGTTCTGTGTTTACAACAAGACTGACTAAAGGCCGGTTTACACGGTACGATTTTTGCTTACTTATACTATCGTCAGGGGTTTCGTTTCGGGCAGGACGCCAGACGCAACGTCCGGTTTTTTGACATGTAACGTTAACACACGAAATAACTATTCTTTTAAGTGTGCAAATCGTTTTTTTTTCCATTTATTAACCAAAGAAAGACTTTGACCGTTATCCTACTCACTTAATTATGTAATGCATACAATTGAAAAAAAAGAGATAATTCCTGTCATACACATAATTATGATTGCCAAATCAGTCAAATATTTATTTTTTGTGAGCATTTTTTAACGCCTTAAAATACCTTCCCGGTTACCAATCCCGGTTCGGGGAACGCAGGAAATTGCATTTTAGAGAGTCCAATTTTACAAATTTCCCGGGGGAGGAATACCACCGGACCCCACTAGAAGTTCGTGCCTCCGAAATTCAAAGTTCGCGCCAGCTGTGCACGTCCGCCAGCTGAACAACTGCATCAGGTACTTCCAAATTCTACCAAAAACCGTGTACTATCGTGCGCGACTAGCATGCGTCATGACTTCACGACAGATAGTGTCGTGTAAATTAGACCCGCGACATTCCTACAACACATTGTGGATGTTGCAAGTGAAAATTGTGCGCGTGTGGATGGTCGAAAGTCATGATGCATGCTAGTCCCTCTTGCTGGGTTACCCTCCCTCCCTGTAAACAGGCCTTAAAGGTCGATTGACACGATTCGATTTGCCAGGGCCCAAATTTGGCACCCGAGGGAGTAAATGCGGGTCCAGCTAATCTAGAAAAGAGACTTTAGTCATTGTGTACGCATTGCGGACCCACCCCCTATTGCTTCTTGACGGCACGGTGGCTGCATCCTTAATTTCAAAGACCATACACAAATAATCGAATAGACCTTTTCAAGGATACGACGGCCATATTGAGTTTATTAGTTTTAAGGAGTATTATGGGATGCCCAGGGGGCACTCGCGCAGTATTTAAGCGCGCTTTTCGGGCAAAAAGAGAAATTCATTGTGTATTTTTCGGGAAAAAGGCGATCATTATTACATCCAAACACGGAAAAACGATCTTTTTTTCCCATTACATTCTTTTTCTAGGAAACCTTAAAGAAAAATTGGCCCCAAGAAGCGCGCGTTAATACTGAGCGAGTACATCAGATCGTGCTCATGCCCCCTGGACATCCCATAATACTCCTTAAATCTAATTAATTCAATATGGCCGCCGTATCGATAAAAAGGTCAGTTGCAACTAACACAAGACTCAGTTTTTGACTCTAGAAGTAAGTGCTTTAGGCTTTCAGATTTGTTTTCGCACTTACTCTGTAAAGGTTTTCACTACTTAACAAATCTTGTTTTGTTTACTCTACAGTTAAAAAAACTGAAGTGAACAAGTAATGAAAATCTCAAGCAAAATCAGCTCAGGCAGGAACTTAAATGGTTCAAGAATTTACCAGCGTTGTTAGTTAAGAAACGACACTCGATAAATCAGCTAGTTTAAAACTGAAAAAAACGTGCAATAAAGAATGTTAGCATGTATTGTAATGAGTGAATTCCCTTCACTGTAACAAGAAATAGGGTCGGAGCAGGCTAAGATACCTACGTACCGAAAACTACATAAAAGAGCACCTCCCCGGGACAAAGCCGCAATGGACACTTATTCAGAATTATCAATCATTATTATCATTTTTATTGTTAACTAACATTTTTGTACGTCATTTTTACGCTTTTAGACTTTTCGAACAGAACTGTGTTGCTCGTAAATGACAGCGCCTCGACCAAATGTGGGAATCGTTCAGCTGACTGTCCGAAATGTTTATCCAAAATTTGCTGGAAGTGAAAGCGTAGTGTCACAAAATCATAGGTCAGAAACATGAAATCCGAATTTTTTCTCACTTAGTTTGGCGCAAATTGCAACTAACCACACCTATGGAACGTTCCGCTTTGAAAGCTTCATTCACGATGCTTCAAAGAAGCGCAAATTAAATTAGTTCTCACACTGCCTTTTTCAATTTCGCGAGTACACTTTGTACCCAGTCCACTAATATCCGCACACGGATCAAGAGAAAAGGAGCCGCGGCGCGACATGCCAAAAAATGTCATCGTTGAAAAATAGCTGAAAAAAGCTGCAGTTTTAAAATTCTTTTCTACTAATTTTACGAGGGTAAATTAAAAAAGATGGCGGCAACTGCCAAACTGTCGTTTTTGACAACTTCCTGAACGAAACCAGTATTGTGCGTGAATGATCAAGAGCAAAAAATATTGCTGTAACTGTTACATTACAATCTATCTATCAACAATACAGTAACCAAGACGTTAATAACAGAGTTGAACATTTTAAGATTTAATCAGCGGTTCTTTGCTTGTTTGAGAGGCATATCTTGTCATTTCCCTTGAAAGTTCGAGTTATGGGAAGCCGACTGTTACAAATAATACATGCTATGTACATGTACAGTGGTGGTGGTGTAAGTCTCCCTTGCAGCCGTTTTTTGGATGTCACGCAACGCTGCGAAGGAGACTATGGTGTTTATTATAATCAATTTGTCGTCGCCGTACCGAGTATGCGCAGCAGACAAGCAAGGCCATCATACGCTGTCTTGGTTCGTGTCTACTTACAGAGCTACGTAATCTTTAAACAATATATTTACCTTATCAATCCTTTAAATACAGGTCTTAAAAAAATGAATTGAACTTTTTTTTTTGTAAATTGAATGAAGAACACTTTTCTTTTTACCTACAGTACAAATATCTGGTACGTTTGCTAACCGTAAATATGAACAATTCTCTTACCCCAAAAATCCGAAAACGTGCGACCCCATTCTAGTAACTCTATTGAAAATGCAACGCCATTATAGTCAATCCAGTCGCGAAAATTCGACCCCATTCAGCGGCACATCCCAATTAGCCTCTTATATGAAAGTGAGTGCCCCCCCCACCCCCGAACCGGGCCTATTCTTTCTTTTGCCGGATAGATCATCTTGCTGTAAGGTCGTCGTTTAAGCGCAGAGCGGAAGTATTTGCTTTCTATATTATCGGTTAAATGTTCAGGACAAATGGGCATTTGTGGATTCGGTTAGCTTTTGTGTATTTATTACAGGCAGCCCAAGCTTATTACATGAACTCGGACGTGACTCTTGCTTGCGAGCGGTGTTGTGTGACAAACTGTTATTTACAAAGGCTTGTATGGAATGTAAACGGTTTTCTTAAAAGAGAGAAAAAATGTTATGTTTTAAAATAAAATCAACGTACCTTGTTGCCTTGTTGTATTCTTTGTTGTTTGCCCGCGTATCGGACAGTTTTGAAGCGTTTTCGGCGAGTTAGCGCTATTTTGGTGTTCCACTGCCAAGAGACACTTTGTCTTTTTCTTAGCAGTGCAACACCAAAACAGCGCTAACTCGCCCGTGGACCGCACGTGGATCTTAGCGAGCTGCAAATTGATGGTGTCCTCCATGATGTCATACAGTACTTTGACGTCACGACGCATTTTTAGTGTCTGGGCAATTACGGCCTGAGACGCGGGCAAACAACAAAGAATACAACAAAGCAATAAGGTACGTCGATTTTATTTAAAAACATAACATTTTTTCTCTCTTTTTACGAAAACCGTTTACATCCCATGCAACCTTTTATTAAAAAACTCTTTGTAACACAACACCGCTCGCAAGCAAGAGTCACTTCCGCGTTCATCTAATGCGCTTGAGCCGCCTGTGAATCTGCTGTAATAAATATGCACAGCGGCTAGTGAGGTGTGTCAGAGACTACAGTTGCTGAACGGAGAACCTCGAAGAGTTATGAAGCAACCCTATGTTTTTTGGACTCTTTTGTTTTGCTGGGCTGTCGGACTGACACTTGGTAAGATATTCCGCCTGTTATCATCTTGTGACTGTTACCATTATGTCTCTGTTACAAAATATTTAAATCGTGATCATGAACACCTTGAGAAGTTATGAATCTAGAAAATTCTTATAGTATGGTGAATTTAAAGCAACGATAATAAAAAGATCATCAACAATGCAAAAGGCGACTTGGAAGTACTGTTTAAGTTCTCGTAACAAAACTCGAAGCTAATATGAAATTATTATGATGACAAAGTACGATTTTCCAAGTCCAATTCAATTCAAAGTAGACAGACTGCAAATTATAGTAGTTGCTAAAAAATATATCTACGTGTCCCAACTGTTCATCAGTAGGATGCCTAAAATGCTTGCAATTCCACAATTGGTTTCGGCTCCATTAAGTCCTATACCAAATGCAGAACATTTTAGGAGGAGCCACACACTGTGTGAGCACAGTCGCGGACAACACATATGGGTGAGGAAAATAACGCAAAGCAAAACTAAGACGTTGACAAAGGCACGGAAAGTTTAATTTTACTTTATCGACGTCGATACTTTTTATCTGTTTCTGAATTGATTTAGTGCACGTGTTAGCGACGACCAAAAATACCTCTCCAGTAGCAGGCTATACGCGTGTATAAATACACGAAAATTCAAGGGCCTCGATTACAGAGAAATTACATCATTTCCAGATATCGAAAAGGTGATTTACATGGCACGTCATTTCAAACATCGCCGAAAATAAATCGCATGCGCATCACAAGACACACAGTGAAATTTTACAACACCCGACCATCGCAATTTCTACCTATATAGCCTATATAAGGGACTACCCCCCGGGGGCGAAAAACGCGTTGCAGATTATGAGTCTCGCTACTTACGCAAGCGAGACTAAAAAGGGATTTTCTATGAGTTGAAAGAAAAGCTCGGATTGAAACCAATTTTAAACAACTTCAAGGCATGCAAAAAGGCATTACACTACAAAATTGTCATTTGAATGGTCTGTTAAGAGCTAGATTCTTACAAACACCATCCACACACTGCATTACAAACAGTAACATATGACAAACGTGCTGCTCCAATACTGAAATTACTTTGTACGATTTTATAACTTGACTTTGCCGATCGAGTTTAAAGGCGTGCATTAATCCAATGAGTTTGCAGACTGATATCAACTAAATTTTCACTGCCTTGTTTTCCGTACACTTCATAATTTTTTCCTCTAGGTTCTGTTATGTATTTCATTTGAATTCCTTTTCGTAAAATAGCAAAGCCAGTGACATAAAAAATGAAAAAAGTACTACTTTGTTCTCGGGGATGGAAGCGGAATACTTCGTTTTTAGTATTCAATATTCAATACTCAAACATCAATGTTCAGTATTCAAACTTCAATATTCAAAATTCAAACCTCAATATTCAATATTCAGACTTCCATATTTATCATATTTTCATTATTTAACCCTTTGGATCAATTTAGGGTTCTTGGAAACCGCCCACCCACCTATCCCCTAAGCCATCATTTTGCCCTAAGCGAGAAGTAAGTGTTAATGTTGGCTTAGGGGAGGGGTATTTTCATGTCGACAGGATAAGTTATCCGATGTATTGTAGCCTGAGATACATTGATGTAATAAGGTCCGCGGATTGATTTATCGATTTTTTGAATTCACGAGAATTGATCCACGGCAAACCTTGCCGGCGTTGCTAACATCACCTAAAAGTTATCAAAGGGTCACGCCACTTGCCATCTTTTTAAAGAGCTTAAGTGTCTTAGCCGACATCAATATTGAATTCCAAAAATAATGGTCCCGTTTTGTTATTTAAGACAATATTTAGGCATTGAAAATGTTTCTCATCGCTTACTGCTACGGTGGCAAGGACGAAGGTGAATTGAAACGTGAAAAAATTGGGCCAATTTTTCAAATAATGTTATGGCTACAACAAAACAGCCCCAAAATGATCAACGTTTGGGCTTCCTTATGAAATTTGTTTTATACCTTTTTTTATAACTCTACATCCTCATGACAAACCCCCTTTAAAAACTTTTATTTCCCTACAGTTGCCACTTTTCGCACTTTCCCTCCACATCCAGTGGGCAATGGAAGCCTAAGTTGCATGCAACTAATTGCGGGAATAATTTGCCAGCTTTCTTGCGACGAAGGATTTGTACCAGAGAAACCTGATGCAATGTACTACAGGTACAATATATTTGCTAGAAATTGGACTACTTGGCCAGGAGGTGAATTTGTTTCGGCGTTCTGTGTTTACAACAAGACTGACTAAAGGCCGGTTTACACGGTACGATTTTTGCTTACTTATACTATCGTCAGGGGTTTCGTTTCGGGCAGGACGCCGGACGCAACGTCCGGTTTTTTGACATGTAACGTTAACACACGAAATAACTATTCTTTTAAGTGTGCAAATCGTTTTTTTTTTTTTTCATTTATTAACCAAAGAAAGACTTTGACCGTTATCTTACTCACTTAATTATGTAATGCATACAATTGAAAAAAAAGAGATAATTAATGTCATACACATAATAATGATTGCCAAATCAGTCAAATATTTATTTTTTGTGAGCATTTTTTAACGCCTTAAAATACCTTCCCGGTTACCAATCCCGGTTCGGGGAACGCAGGAAATTGCATTTTAGAGAGTCCAATTTTACAAATTCCAGGGGGAGGCATACCACCGGACCCCCCTAGAAGTTCGTGCCTCCGAAATTCAAAGTTCGCGCCAGCTGTGCACGTCCGCCAGCTCAACAACTGCATCCGGTACTTCCAAATTCTACCGAAAACCCTGTACTATCGTGCGCGACTAGCATGCGTCATGACTTCACGACAGATAGTGTCGTGTAAATTAGACCCGCGACATTCCTACAACACATTGTGGATGTTGCAAGTGAAAATTGTGCGCGTGTGGATGGTCGAAAGTCATGATGCATGCTAGTCCCTCTTGCTGGGTTACCCTCCCTCCCTGTAAACAGGCCTTAAAGGTCGATTGACACGATTCGATTTGCCAGGGCCCAAATTTGGCACCCGAGGGAGTAAATGCGGGTCCAGCTAATCAAGAAAAGAGACTTTAGTCATTGTGTACGCATTGCGGACCCACCCCCTATTGCTTGTTGACGGCACGGTGGCTGCATCCTTAATTTCAAAGACCATACACAAATAATCGAATAGACCTTTTCAAGGATACGACGGCCATATTGAGTTTATTAGTTTTAAGGAGTATTATGGGATGCCCAGGGAGCACTCGCTCAGTATTTAAGCGCGCTTTTCGGGCAAAAAGAGAAATTCATTGTGTATTTTTCGGGAAAAAGGCGATCATTATTACATCCAAACACGGAAAAACGATCTTTTTTTCCCATTACATTCTTTTTCTAGGAAAACTTAAAGAAAAATTGGCCCCAAAAAGCGCGCGTAAATACTGAGCGAGTACATCAGATCGTGCTCATGCCCCCTGGACATGCCATAATACTCCTTAAATCTAATTAATTCAATATGGCCGCCGTATCGATAAAAAGGTCAGTTGCAACTAACACAAGACTCAGTTTTTGACTCTAGAAGTGAGTGGTTTAGGCTTTCAGATTTGTTTTCGCACTTACTCTGTAAAGGTTTTCACTACTTAACAAATCTTGTTTTGTTTACTCTACAGTTAAAAAAACTGAAGTGAACAAGTAATGAAAATCTCAAGCAAAATCAGCTCAGGCAGGAACTTAAATGGTTCAAGAATTTACCAGCGTTGTTAGTTAAGAAACGACACTCGATAAATCAGCTAGTTTAAAACTGAAAAAAACGTGCAATAAAGAATGTTAGCATGTATTGTAATGAGTGAATTCCCTTCACTGTAACAAGAACTCGATAAATCAGCGAGTTTAAAACTGAAAAAAACGTGCAATAAAGAATGTTAGCATGTATTGTAATGAGTGAATTCCCTTCAATGTAACAAGAAATAGGGTCGGAGCAGGCTAAGATACCTACGTACCGAAAACTACATAAAAGAGCACCTCCCCGGGACAAAGCTGCAATGGACACTTATTCAGAATTATCAATCATCATTATCATTTTTATTGTTAACTAACATTTTTGTACGTCATTTTTACGCTTTTAGACTTTTCGAACAGAACTGTGTTGCTCGCAAATGACAGCGCCTCGCCCAAATGTGGGAATCGTTCAGCTGACTGTCCGAAATGTTTATCCAAAATTTGCTGGAAGTGAAAGCGTAGTGTCACAAAATCATAGGTCAGAAACATGAAATCCGAATTTTTTCTCACTTAGTTTGGCGCAAATTGCAACTAACCACACCTATGGAACGTTCCGCTTTGAAAGCTTCATTCACGATGCTTCAAAGAAGCGCAAATTAAATTAGTTCTCACACTGCCTTTTTCAATTTCGCGAGTACACTTTGTACCTAGTCCACTAATATCCGCACACGGATCAAGAGAAAAGGAGCCGCGGCGCGACATGTCAAAAAATGTCATCGTTGAAAAATAGCTGAAAAAAGCTGCAGTTTTAAAATTCTTTTCTACTAATTTTACGACGGTAAATTAAAAAAGATGGCGGCATCTGCCAAACTGTCGTTTTTGACAACTTCCTGAACGAAACCAGTATTGTGCGTGAATGATCAAGAGCAAAAAATATTGCTGTAACTGTTACATTACAATCTATCTATCAACAATACAGTAACCAAGACGTTAATAACAGAGTTGGACATTTTAAGATTTAATCAGCGGTTCTTTGCTTGTTTGAGAGGCATATCTTGTCATTTCCCTTGAAAGTTCGAGTTATGGGAAGCCGACTGTTACAAATAATACACGGCTATGTACATGTACAGTGGTGGTGGTGTAAGTCTCCCTTGCAGCCGTTTTTTGGATGTCACGCAACGCTGCGAAGGAGACTATGGTGTTTATTATAATCAATTTCTCGTCGCCGTAACGAGTATGCGCAGCAGACAAGCAAGGCCATCACACGCTGTCTTGGTTCGTGTCTACTTACAGAGCTACGTAATCTTTAAACAATATATTTACCTTATCAATCCTTTAAATACAGGTCTTAAAAAAATGAATTGAACTTTTTTTTTTGTAAATTGAATGAAGAACACTTTTCTTTTTACCTACAGTACAAATATCTGGTACGTTTGCTAACCGTAAATATGAACAATTCTCTTACCCCAAAAATCCGAAAACGTGCGACCCCATTCTAGTAACTCTATTGAAAATGCAACGCCATTATAGTCAATCCAAACGCGAAAATTCGACCCCATTCAGCGGCACATCCCAATTAGCCTCTTATAAGAAAGTGAGTGCCCCCCGCCCCCCCCCCGAACCGGGCCTATTCTTTCTTTTGCCGGATAGATCATCTTGCTGTAAAGTCGTCG
Organism: Porites lutea; assembly: GCF_958299795.1. Classification (NCBI taxonomy): domain Eukaryota; kingdom Metazoa; phylum Cnidaria; class Anthozoa; order Scleractinia; family Poritidae; genus Porites; species Porites lutea. Next base: position 22,983,239 of record NC_133212.1, read on the forward strand.
TTTAAGCGCAGAGCGGAAGTATTTGCTTTCTATATTATCGGTTAAATGTTCAGGACAAATGGGCATTTGTGGATTCGGTTAGCTTTTGTGTATTTATTTTTAGTACGTCACAGGTGAAAAGCTGTTAAAATCGAAAACCGTGCAGCTTGTCGCGTTCATACACAGGCCGCCCAAGCTTATTACATGAACGCGGACGTGACTCTTGCTTGCGAGCGGTGTTGTGTGACAAACTGTTATTTACAAAGGCTTGTATGGAATGTAAACGGTTTTCTTAAAAGAGAGAAAAAATGTTATGTTTTAAAATAAAATCAACGTACCTTGTTGCCTTGTTGTATTCTTTGTTGTTTGCCCGCGTATCGGACAGTTTTGAAGCGTTTTCGGCGAGTTAGCGCTATTTTGGTGTTCCACTGCCAAGAGACACTTTGTCTTTCTCTTAGCAGTGCAACACCAAAACAGCGCTAACTCGCCCGTGGACCGCACGTGGATCTTAGCGAGCTGCAAATTGATGGTGTCCTCCATGATGTCATACAGTAGTTTGACGTCACGACGCATTTTTAGTGTCTGGGCAATTACGGCCTGAGACGCGGGCAAACAACAAAGAATACAACAAAGCAATAAGGTACGTCGATTTTATTTAAAAACATAACATTTTTTCTCTCTTTTTACGAAAACCGTTTACATCCCATGCAACCTTTTATTAAAAAACTCTTTGTAACACAACACCGCTCGCAAGCAAGAGTCACTTCCGCGTTCATCTAATGCGCTTGGGCCGCCTGTGAATCTGCTGTAATAAATATGCACAGCGGCTAGTGAGGTGTGTCAGAGACTACAGTTGCTGAACGGAGAACCTCGAAGAGTTATGAAGCAACCCTATGTTTTTTGGACTCTTTTGTTTTGCTGGGCTGTCGGACTGACACTTGGTAAGATATTCCGCCTGTTATCACCTTGTGACTGTTACCATTATGTCTCTGTTACAAAATATTTAAATCGTGATCATGAACACCTTGAGAAGTTATGAATCTAGAAAATTCTTATAGTATGGTGAATTTAAAGCAACGATAATAAAAAGATCATCAACAATGCAAAAGGCGACTTGGAAGTACTGTTTAAGTTCTCGTAACAAAACTCGAAGCTAATATGAAATTATTATGATGACAAAGTACGATTTTCCAAGTCCAATTAAATTCAAAGTAGACAGACTGCAAATTATAGTAGTTGCTAAAAAATATATCTACGTGTCCCAACTGTTCGTCAGTAGGATGGCTAAAATGCTTGCAATTCCACAATTGGTTTCGGCTCCATTAAGTCCTATACCAAATGCAGAACATTTTAGGAGGAGCCACACACTGTGTGAGCACAGTCGCGGACAACACATATGGGTGAGGAAAATAACGCAAAGCAAAACTAAGACGTTGACAAAGGCACGGAAAGTTTAATTTTACTTTATCGACGTCGATACTTTTTATCTGTTTCTGAATTGATTTAGTGCACGTGTTAGCGACGACCAAAAATACCTCTCCAGTAGCAGGCTATACGCGTGTATAAATACACGAAAATTCAAGGGCCTCGATTACAGAGAAATTACATCATTTCCAGATATCGAAAAGGTGATTTACATGGCACGTCATTTCAAACATCGCCGAAAATAAATCGCATGCGCATCACAAGACACACAGTGAAATTTTACAACACCCGACCATCGCAATTTCTACCTATATAGCCTATATAAGGGACTACCCCCGGGGGCGAAAAACGCGTTGCAGATTATGAGTCTCGCTGCTTACGCAAGCGAGACTAAAAAGGGATTTTCTATGAGTTGAAAGAAAAGCTCGGATTGAAACCAATTTTAAACAACTTCAAGGCATGCAAAAAGGCATTACATTACAAAATTGTCATTTGAATGGTCTGTTAAGAGCTAGATTCTTACAAGCACCATCCACACACTGCATTACAAACAGTAACATATGACAAACGTGCTGCTCCAATACTGAAATTACTTTGTACGATTTTATAACTTGACTTTGCCGATCGAGTTTAAAGGCGTGCATTAATCCAATGAGTTTGCAGACTGATATCAACTAAATTTTCACTGCCTTGTTTTCCGTACACTTCATAATTTTTTTCTCTAGGTTCTGTTATGTATTTCATTTGAATTCCTTTTCGTAAAATAGCAAAGCCAGTGAAATAAAAAATGAAAAAAGTACTACTTTGTTCTCGGGGATGGAAGCGGAATACTTCGTTTTTAGTATTCAATATTCAATACTCAAACATCAATGTTCAGTATTCAAACTTCAATATTCAAAATTCAAACCTCAATATTCAATATTCAGACTTCCATATTTATCATATTTTCATTATTTAACCCTTTGGATCAATTTAGGGTTCTTGGAAACCGCCCACCCACCTATCCCCTAAGCCATCATTTTGCCCTAAGCGAGAAGTAAGTGTTAATGTTGGCTTAGGGGAGGGGTATTTTCATGTCCACAGGATAAGTTATCCGATGTATTGTATCCTGAGATATCTTAATGTAATAAGGCCCGCGGATTATTTATCGATTTTTTGAATTCACGAGAATTGATCCAGGGCAAACCTTGCCGGCGTTGCTAACGTCACCTAAAAGTTATCAAAGGGTCACGCCATTTGCCATCTTTTTAAAGAGCTTAAGTGTATTAGCCGACATCAATATTGAATTCCAAAAATAATGGTCCCGTTTTGTTATTTAAGACAATATTTAGGCATTGAAAATGTTTCTCATCGCTTACTGCTACGGTGGCAAGGACGAAGGTGGATTGAAACGTGAAAAAATTGGGCCAATTTTTCAAATAATGTTATGGCTACAACAAAACAGCCCCAAAATGATCAACGTTTGGGCTTCCTTATGAAATTTGTTTTATACCTTTTTTTTATAACTCTACATCCTCATGACAAACCCCCTTTAAAAACTTTTATTTCCCTACAGTTGCCACTTTTCGCACTTTCCCTCCACATCCAGTGGGCAATGGAAGCCTAAGTTGCATGCAACTAATTGCGGGAATAATTTGCCAGCTTTCTTGCGACGAAGGATTTGTACCAGAGAAACCTGATGCAATGTACTACAGGTACAATATATTCGCTAGAAATTGGACTACTTGGCCAGGAGGTGAATTTGTTTCGGCGTTCTGTGTTTACAACAAGACTGACTAAAGGCCGGTTTACACGGTACGATTTTTGCTTACTTATACTATCGTCAGGGGTTTCGTTTCGGGCAGGACGCCAGACGCAACGTCCGGTTTTTTGACATGTAACGTTAACACACGAAATAACTATTCTTTTAAGTGTGCAAATCGTTTTTTTTTCCATTTATTAACCAAAGAAAGACTTTGACCGTTATCCTACTCACTTAATTATGTAATGCATACAATTGAAAAAAAAGAGATAATTCCTGTCATACACATAATTATGATTGCCAAATCAGTCAAATATTTATTTTTTGTGAGCATTTTTTAACGCCTTAAAATACCTTCCCGGTTACCAATCCCGGTTCGGGGAACGCAGGAAATTGCATTTTAGAGAGTCCAATTTTACAAATTTCCCGGGGGAGGAATACCACCGGACCCCACTAGAAGTTCGTGCCTCCGAAATTCAAAGTTCGCGCCAGCTGTGCACGTCCGCCAGCTGAACAACTGCATCAGGTACTTCCAAATTCTACCAAAAACCGTGTACTATCGTGCGCGACTAGCATGCGTCATGACTTCACGACAGATAGTGTCGTGTAAATTAGACCCGCGACATTCCTACAACACATTGTGGATGTTGCAAGTGAAAATTGTGCGCGTGTGGATGGTCGAAAGTCATGATGCATGCTAGTCCCTCTTGCTGGGTTACCCTCCCTCCCTGTAAACAGGCCTTAAAGGTCGATTGACACGATTCGATTTGCCAGGGCCCAAATTTGGCACCCGAGGGAGTAAATGCGGGTCCAGCTAATCTAGAAAAGAGACTTTAGTCATTGTGTACGCATTGCGGACCCACCCCCTATTGCTTCTTGACGGCACGGTGGCTGCATCCTTAATTTCAAAGACCATACACAAATAATCGAATAGACCTTTTCAAGGATACGACGGCCATATTGAGTTTATTAGTTTTAAGGAGTATTATGGGATGCCCAGGGGGCACTCGCGCAGTATTTAAGCGCGCTTTTCGGGCAAAAAGAGAAATTCATTGTGTATTTTTCGGGAAAAAGGCGATCATTATTACATCCAAACACGGAAAAACGATCTTTTTTTCCCATTACATTCTTTTTCTAGGAAACCTTAAAGAAAAATTGGCCCCAAGAAGCGCGCGTTAATACTGAGCGAGTACATCAGATCGTGCTCATGCCCCCTGGACATCCCATAATACTCCTTAAATCTAATTAATTCAATATGGCCGCCGTATCGATAAAAAGGTCAGTTGCAACTAACACAAGACTCAGTTTTTGACTCTAGAAGTAAGTGCTTTAGGCTTTCAGATTTGTTTTCGCACTTACTCTGTAAAGGTTTTCACTACTTAACAAATCTTGTTTTGTTTACTCTACAGTTAAAAAAACTGAAGTGAACAAGTAATGAAAATCTCAAGCAAAATCAGCTCAGGCAGGAACTTAAATGGTTCAAGAATTTACCAGCGTTGTTAGTTAAGAAACGACACTCGATAAATCAGCTAGTTTAAAACTGAAAAAAACGTGCAATAAAGAATGTTAGCATGTATTGTAATGAGTGAATTCCCTTCACTGTAACAAGAAATAGGGTCGGAGCAGGCTAAGATACCTACGTACCGAAAACTACATAAAAGAGCACCTCCCCGGGACAAAGCCGCAATGGACACTTATTCAGAATTATCAATCATTATTATCATTTTTATTGTTAACTAACATTTTTGTACGTCATTTTTACGCTTTTAGACTTTTCGAACAGAACTGTGTTGCTCGTAAATGACAGCGCCTCGACCAAATGTGGGAATCGTTCAGCTGACTGTCCGAAATGTTTATCCAAAATTTGCTGGAAGTGAAAGCGTAGTGTCACAAAATCATAGGTCAGAAACATGAAATCCGAATTTTTTCTCACTTAGTTTGGCGCAAATTGCAACTAACCACACCTATGGAACGTTCCGCTTTGAAAGCTTCATTCACGATGCTTCAAAGAAGCGCAAATTAAATTAGTTCTCACACTGCCTTTTTCAATTTCGCGAGTACACTTTGTACCCAGTCCACTAATATCCGCACACGGATCAAGAGAAAAGGAGCCGCGGCGCGACATGCCAAAAAATGTCATCGTTGAAAAAAAGCTGAAAAAAGCTGCAGTTTTAAAATTCTTTTCTACTAATTTTACGAGGGTAAATTAAAAAAGATGGCGGCAACTGCCAAACTGTCGTTTTTGACAACTTCCTGAACGAAACCAGTATTGTGCGTGAATGATCAAGAGCAAAAAATATTGCTGTAACTGTTACATTACAATCTATCTATCAACAATACAGTAACCAAGACGTTAATAACAGAGTTGAACATTTTAAGATTTAATCAGCGGTTCTTTGCTTGTTTGAGAGGCATATCTTGTCATTTCCCTTGAAAGTTCGAGTTATGGGAAGCCGACTGTTACAAATAATACATGCTATGTACATGTACAGTGGTGGTGGTGTAAGTCTCCCTTGCAGCCGTTTTTTGGATGTCACGCAACGCTGCGAAGGAGACTATGGTGTTTATTATAATCAATTTGTCGTCGCCGTACCGAGTATGCGCAGCAGACAAGCAAGGCCATCATACGCTGTCTTGGTTCGTGTCTACTTACAGAGCTACGTAATCTTTAAACAATATATTTACCTTATCAATCCTTTAAATACAGGTCTTAAAAAAATGAATTGAACTTTTTTTTTTGTAAATTGAATGAAGAACACTTTTCTTTTTACCTACAGTACAAATATCTGGTACGTTTGCTAACCGTAAATATGAACAATTCTCTTACCCCAAAAATCCGAAAACGTGCGACCCCATTCTAGTAACTCTATTGAAAATGCAACGCCATTATAGTCAATCCAGTCGCGAAAATTCGACCCCATTCAGCGGCACATCCCAATTAGCCTCTTATATGAAAGTGAGTGCCCCCCCCACCCCCGAACCGGGCCTATTCTTTCTTTTGCCGGATAGATCATCTTGCTGTAAGGTCGTCGTTTAAGCGCAGAGCGGAAGTATTTGCTTTCTATATTATCGGTTAAATGTTCAGGACAAATGGGCATTTGTGGATTCGGTTAGCTTTTGTGTATTTATTACAGGCAGCCCAAGCTTATTACATGAACTCGGACGTGACTCTTGCTTGCGAGCGGTGTTGTGTGACAAACTGTTATTTACAAAGGCTTGTATGGAATGTAAACGGTTTTCTTAAAAGAGAGAAAAAATGTTATGTTTTAAAATAAAATCAACGTACCTTGTTGCCTTGTTGTATTCTTTGTTGTTTGCCCGCGTATCGGACAGTTTTGAAGCGTTTTCGGCGAGTTAGCGCTATTTTGGTGTTCCACTGCCAAGAGACACTTTGTCTTTTTCTTAGCAGTGCAACACCAAAACAGCGCTAACTCGCCCGTGGACCGCACGTGGATCTTAGCGAGCTGCAAATTGATGGTGTCCTCCATGATGTCATACAGTACTTTGACGTCACGACGCATTTTTAGTGTCTGGGCAATTACGGCCTGAGACGCGGGCAAACAACAAAGAATACAACAAAGCAATAAGGTACGTCGATTTTATTTAAAAACATAACATTTTTTCTCTCTTTTTACGAAAACCGTTTACATCCCATGCAACCTTTTATTAAAAAACTCTTTGTAACACAACACCGCTCGCAAGCAAGAGTCACTTCCGCGTTCATCTAATGCGCTTGAGCCGCCTGTGAATCTGCTGTAATAAATATGCACAGCGGCTAGTGAGGTGTGTCAGAGACTACAGTTGCTGAACGGAGAACCTCGAAGAGTTATGAAGCAACCCTATGTTTTTTGGACTCTTTTGTTTTGCTGGGCTGTCGGACTGACACTTGGTAAGATATTCCGCCTGTTATCATCTTGTGACTGTTACCATTATGTCTCTGTTACAAAATATTTAAATCGTGATCATGAACACCTTGAGAAGTTATGAATCTAGAAAATTCTTATAGTATGGTGAATTTAAAGCAACGATAATAAAAAGATCATCAACAATGCAAAAGGCGACTTGGAAGTACTGTTTAAGTTCTCGTAACAAAACTCGAAGCTAATATGAAATTATTATGATGACAAAGTACGATTTTCCAAGTCCAATTCAATTCAAAGTAGACAGACTGCAAATTATAGTAGTTGCTAAAAAATATATCTACGTGTCCCAACTGTTCATCAGTAGGATGCCTAAAATGCTTGCAATTCCACAATTGGTTTCGGCTCCATTAAGTCCTATACCAAATGCAGAACATTTTAGGAGGAGCCACACACTGTGTGAGCACAGTCGCGGACAACACATATGGGTGAGGAAAATAACGCAAAGCAAAACTAAGACGTTGACAAAGGCACGGAAAGTTTAATTTTACTTTATCGACGTCGATACTTTTTATCTGTTTCTGAATTGATTTAGTGCACGTGTTAGCGACGACCAAAAATACCTCTCCAGTAGCAGGCTATACGCGTGTATAAATACACGAAAATTCAAGGGCCTCGATTACAGAGAAATTACATCATTTCCAGATATCGAAAAGGTGATTTACATGGCACGTCATTTCAAACATCGCCGAAAATAAATCGCATGCGCATCACAAGACACACAGTGAAATTTTACAACACCCGACCATCGCAATTTCTACCTATATAGCCTATATAAGGGACTACCCCCGGGGGCGAAAAACGCGTTGCAGATTATGAGTCTCGCTGCTTACGCAAGCGAGACTAAAAAGGGATTTTCTATGAGTTAAAAGAAAAGCTCGGATTGAAACCAATTTTAAACAACTTCAAGGCATGCAAAAAGGCATTACACTACAAAATTGTCATTTGAATGGTCTGTTAAGAGCTAGATTCTTACAAGCACCATCCACACACTGCATTACAAAACAGTAACATATGACAAACGTGCTGCTCCAATACTGAAATTACTTTGTACGATTTTATAACTTGACTTTGCCGATCGAGTTTAAAGGCGTGCATTAATCCAATGAGTTTGCAGACTGATATCAACTAAATTTTCACTGCCTTGTTTTCCGTACACTTCATATTTTTTTTCTCTAGGTTCTGTTATGTATTTCATTTGAATTCCTTTTCGTAAAATAGCAAAGCCAGTGACATAAAAAATGAAAAAAGTACTACTTTGTTCTCGGGGATGGAAGCGGAATACTTCGTTTTTAGTATTCAATATTCAATACTCAAACATCAATGTTCAGTATTCAAACTTCAATATTCAAAATTCAAACCTCAATATTCAATATTCAGACTTCCATATTTATCATATTTTCATTATTTAACCCTTTGGATCAATTTAGGGTTCTTGGAAACCGCCCACCCACCTATCCCCTAAGCCATCATTTTGCCCTAAGCGAGAAGTAAGTGTTAATGTTGGCTTAGGGGAGGGGTATTTTCATGTCGACAGGATAAGTTATCCGATGTATTGTAGCCTGAGATACATTGATGTAATAAGGCCCGCGGATTGATTTATCGATTTTTTGAATTCACGAGAATTGATCCACGGCAAACCTTGCCGGCGTTGCTAACATCACCTAAAAGTTATCAAAGGGTCACCCCACTTGCCATCTTTTTAAAGAGCTTAAGTGTCTTAGCCGACATCAATATTGAATTCCAAAAATAATGGTCCCGTTTTGTTATTTAAGACAATATTTAGGCATTGAAAATGTTTCTCATCGCTTACTGCTACGGTGGCAAGGACGAAGGTGGATTGAAACGTGAAAAAATTGGGCCAATTTTTCAAATAATGTTATGGCTACAACAAAACAGCCCCAAAATGATCAACGTTTGGGCTTCCTTATGAAATTTGTTTTATACCTTTTTTTTATAACTCTACATCCTCATGACAAACCCCCTTTAAAAACTTTTATTTCCCTACAGTTGCCACTTTTCGCACTTTCCCTCCACATCCAGTGGGCAATGGAAGCCTAAGTTGCATGCAACTAATTGCGGGAATAATTTGCCAGCTTTCTTGCGACGAAGGATTTGTACCAGAGAAACCTGATGCAATGTACTACAGGTACAATATATTTGCTAGAAATTGGACTACTTGGCCAGGAGGTGAATTTGTTTCGGCGTTCTGTGTTTACAACAAGACTGACTAAAGGCCGGTTTACACGGTACGATTTTTGCTTACTTATACTATCGTCAGGGGTTTCGTTTCGGGCAGGACGCCGGACGCAACGTCCGGTTTTTTGACATGTAACGTTAACACACGAAATAACTATTCTTTTAAGTGTGCAAATCGTTTTTTTTTCCATTTATTAACCAAAGAAAGACTTTGACCGTTATCCTACTCACTTAATTATGTAATGCATACAATTGAAAAAAAAGAGATAATTCCTGTCATACACATAATTATGATTGCCAAATCAGTCAAATATTTATTTTTTGTGAGCATTTTTTAACGCCTTAAAATACCTTCCCGGTTACCAATCCCGGTTCGGGGAACGCAGGAAATTGCATTTTAGAGAGTCCAATTTTACAAATTTCCCGGGGGAGGAATACCACCGGACCCCACTAGAAGTTCGTGCCTCCGAAATTCAAAGTGCGCGCCAGCTGTGCACGTCCGCCAGCTGAACAACTGCATCAGGTACTTCCAAATTCTACCAAAAACCGTGTACTATCGTGCGCGACTAGCATGCGTCATGACTTCACGACAGATAGTGTCGTGTAAATTAGACCCGCGACATTCCTACAACACATTGTGGATGTTGCAAGTGAAAATTGTGCGCGTGTGGATGGTCGAAAGTCATGATGCATGCTAGTCCCTCTTGCTGGGTTACCCTCCCTCCCTGTAGACAGGCCTTAAAGGTCGATTGACACGATTCGATTTGCCAGGGCCCAAATTTGGCACCCGAGGGAGTAAATGCGGGTCCAGCTAATCAAGAAAAGAGACTTTAGTCATTGTGTACGCATTGCGGACCCACCCCCTATTGCTTGTTGACGGCACGGTGGCTGCATCCTTAATTTCAAAGACCATACACAAATAATCGAATAGACCTTTTCAAGGATACGACGGCCATATTGAGTTTATTAGTTTTAAGGAGTATTATGGGATGCCCAGGGGGCACTCGCGCAGTATTTAAGCGCGCTTTTCGGGCAAAAAGAGAAATTCATTGTGTATTTTTCGGGAAAAAGGCGATCATTATTACATCCAAACACGGAAAAACGATCTTTTTTTCCCATTACATTCTTTTTCTAGGAAGACTTAAAGAAAAATTGGCCCCAAAAAGCGCGCGTAAATACTGAGCGAGTACATCAGATCGTGCTCATGCCCCCTGGACATGCCATAATACTCCTTAAATCTAATTAATTCAATATGGCCGCCGTATCGATAAAAAGGTCAGTTGCAACTAACAGAAGACTCAGTTTTTGACTCTAGAAGTGAGTGGTTTAGGCTTTCAGATTTGTTTTCGCACTTACTCTGTAAAGGTTTTCACTACTTAACAAATCTTGATTTGTTTACTCTACAGTTAAAAAAAATGAAGTGAACAAGTAATGAAAATTTCAAGCAAAATCAGCTCAGGCAGGAACTTAAATGGTTCAAGAATTTACCAGCGTTGTTAGTTAAGAAACGACACTCGATAAATCAGCTAGTTTAAAACTGAAAAAAACGAGCAATAAAGAATGTTAGCATGTATTGTAATGAGTGAATTCCCTTCACTGTAACAAGAACTCGATAAATCAGCTAGTTTAATACTGAAAAAAACGAGCAATAAAGAATGTTAGCATGTATTGTAATGAGTGAATTCCCTTCACTGTAACAAGAAATAGGGTCGGCTAAGATACCTACGTACCGAAAACTACATGAAAGAGCACCTCCCCGGGACAAAGCCGCAATGGACACTTATTCAGAATTATCAATCATTATTATCATTTTTATTGCTAACTTACATTTTTTTGCGTCATTTTTACGCTTTTAGACTTTTCGAACAGAACTGTGTTGCTCGTAAATGACAGCGCCTCGCCCAAATCTGGGAATCGTTCAGCTGACTGTCCGAAGTGTTTATCCAAAATTTGCTTGAAGTGAAAGCATAGTGTCACAAAATCATAGGTCAGAAACATGAAATCTGAATTTTTTCTCACTTAGTTTGGCGCAAATTGCAACTAACCACACATATGGAACGTTCCGCTTTGAAAGCTTCATTCACGATGCTTCAAAGAAGCGCAAATTAAATTAGTTCTCAGACTGCCCTTTTCAATTTCGCGAGTATACACTTTGTACCCAGTCTACTAATATCCGCACACGAATCAAGAGAAAAGGAGCCGCGGCGCGATATGCCAAAAAATATCATCGCTGAAAAATAACTGAAAAAAGCTGAAGTTTTAAAATTCTTTTATACTAATTTTACGAGGGTAAATTAAAAAAGATGGCGGCATCTACCAAACTGTCGTTTTTGACAACTTCCTGAACGAAGCATTGTGCGTGAATGATCAAGAGCAAACAAATAATGCTGTAACTGTTACATTAGAATCTATCTATCAACAAGTATTTACACTGACTGACTTTTTGGGGCGCGTATGCCTCTGGGGTGCTTAATTATTATTAGTTCCATTTTTCGCCGGTTTTACTAAAACCAAAAATACACACATATGTCTCATCAGAGTAAAAAAAAATTGTATGACAGATGTACAATAAAATGGACCGATTAACAGCGTTCACCAGGCGCCACGATTTAGAACTTACTCTGCTTACTGAATGATCGATCCTTAGCCTTCTTTTGCCAAATCAAAGTAATGCTTCAAACGACGCAAAAATATAATACACCTGAATATGGGATGGACTGTCATGCGACAGTGCTAATCAACGAACTGATAAAAACCGATTTCACCTGACCCGGCCAGATTGAAAATTAATGTTTAAAACAAAACAAAGATACGGAATTGAAATTTAAATTGCAATTGTTTTTAACTAAGCTCGTATCGACTTCCCAAAATACATCGACTTTAAATTACTTAAGATAAATGACCCCACAAAAAAATTAACTGAAGAAGAGGTGTCACACAATAGATGTTAAAATTCAAAACCAAATCAAGGATTCTCTTTATTCTGAATCGAAATTTTAAGCAATATTGATGTTTAATGAAGCAGTGATCTCTGATTAATAAATTACATACACTTGAAAACCGGCAGAAAGCAGTAGGCGCGAATGGACCACACCAGATGACCCGTTTGGTCTAAGAACATTGAAAGCGAAAAAAACAAATTCAAAACTGCATTTGGTTTAATTGAGCACATATTGACTTGACATTATTCGCCTACATGGGCTTTAATAGCTGAAATAATTACAGGGATAATTGCCGCCGTTTGCATTTTCAATGAACATAGCCCTTCTTTCATCCTTCGAACCGCTTTTATTCCGGCATTCAATGGTTAAAATATAAACAAACACTCGTGAAAAGAGTTTTCCTTCAAAAAAATACGTCACCCAGCTGATTTGCATTGTACCATCCCCGGGACATCTTTAATTAAAAGTGATCCACCCAAGATTTGGTGGCATTCAAACTTTCGCTGCATGTGATCAACTCCAAACAGTTAACTCTCCTCGAACGAATTTTGTCAGGAGAAGCCACCTTGGATCTCGACACAAGGGAAATTGTACTCATCTACGCTCTCTAATTTTCGAAGCACTATGTGGTCTTCAAATGACCACGCAAAGCTAACCTTACTTGGCTTTTGACGTTGATGTTTTCATTGCCAGATTTCTGTGTGGATTCTGTACTAATTTTCCGACACTTCCTTTCAACAAAATGGCTGGCAAAATCTCTACGGTCAGCCATTCAATGCTGGACGTTTTACGAAATGACAGAATAACCATCAACGTTGGTGGTTTTAGACATAACACTTTTTTGACGACATTAAAAAACATACCCGATACTCGTCTCTCGTGGATTGCAGAAAACCACCCAAACAGCCCCGATTACGACCCTGTACTGGGCGAATACTTTTTCGACCGACACCCTCGTATCTTTTCCGAGGTGTTGAATTACTATCGCATCGGTAAACTGCACTGTCCGGTGGATGTATGTTCGGCGCTATTTCAAGAGGAACTATCTTACTGGGGAATTAACGACCGTGACATTGAGCCTTGCTGTTGGGTGTTGTACAAAAGGCAGATCAATACAGAAGAGACGCTAAAGACTTTTCATCTCGACAGCGCCAGACGATCATCTGGGGAAGAAGCTAAACAAGTAGAGCGAAAGCGAACTATTGTAAGCTTGTTCGGATCGGAAACAGTTCTCAACAGAAATTTGTGGGAAAGATGGAGACGATTTCGGCCAAAAGTGTGGTCTTTGTTGGACGACCCACGCTCTTCAATAGCAGCTAAGGTAAACGAACTTCACTTAAAAGTAATTCCGTAAATCCACTCGTATGAAATATAACAAAGAAACCAGATTTTGTCTGATAAAAGCAACAAGATAACAGTCTGATTCAAGGTACTGGGAAATGACTGACCAAAAAAGCGTTTATATATTTTCCAAGCTTTGATTTAAACAAGGGGGTCACTGAGAATTGACTCAGAAAAGTGGACATTCGTTGCTAAAATTTGTTAGACAAAGCCGACTTATTACCCAGTAAAAGGCGTAGAGCATTAACAGATCACTCGAGCGCTGGGATAAATTGTTTGTAACATTTAATCAGGCCACATATTTTTTTATACACATCGTTCTTGCGTCCACCTGCATCCAGTGAATTCGCTCATTCATACGTGGCCTAACCGTGTAAAAAAAATATGCGGTTTCAAAAATGTCCGGACTCGCGTAGACAGGGCCCGTAAGGCCATTGTTATTCGATAAAAACGAGATTTGATCATGCCTTTCGGAACTCACTAAACCTTATTTCGTGTTTCAACTTTGACCGTTTCGGATAATAAATGTTTTGTTTACACTTTATAACCATTTTATCGAGAAAAATAATTCTTGCTATACGTGATGTTGTGGGACATTAGTACAAAAGCATCAATCAAATATTGACTCGGCGCGATTATTATTTTGGGCAATGCCTTTAGGCGCTATTTTACGTATTTATCTAAAACTATGGAAAGGGCGGGTAAATAATGTGTTATTTGTGTTTCATACTGTTGCTGCTCACAAATCCGATTGCTTCAATGAAAAAAACAACATAGCTATCTCGACTCCACCCTCCTAAATACTATGTTCGGGTCTATTTTTTCTCTCCCGTCGTAAACAAAAATGCGTATTTTCATATCCCCCCCCGTCCATTTTTTTTTTTGCTCTTAAACAAAATTACACGAAATCTAAGCAGGTGATTTTCTTCAAAAGATCACCGATCACCTGACAATTTTAACCTTCTATTGAAACTGCTCTCATTGTTCGTTGATTGTCAGTTACGGAAGCGTCTTTTACAAAATCAAAAGTCAAACTGATTGGTATTATAATTAAAACCGTGAATTCTGGCATATTTGATTCACCCTTTTTAAGGCCTTTAACACCGCAATATTAACACGCTACTTACATTTTGAATGGAACAACGTCGCCCAATCGATCACCAAGCATCAGGTAAACCAAGTCCTCTTTCTAAACAGACCAAAAACAACAAACGTACAAAGGCAACTTCTTAGTACCAAAACGCTGACTTGAAAAATAACAATTGGGAGAGTTAGACTACTGAATTCAGTCGAGTTACAACTCGAGCATGCTTTCTCAAATAATCTTTTACGGCATTCTTTGACAAAAGTTATGACAATTTCTTTGTATTGCGCCTGTTTAAAATTGGGGAAATGCAATGTTCTGAACTGAAGCTATTCTTAGGCTCAAAGTCTTACAGTGAAACGTTTTTACAATAACACTTAGAGTAAGATTTTCTTTTACAGGTTTTCATTGGCTTAACAAGTCTCTTTATCATGATTTCCGTCACGCAATTCTGTCTGGGTACCATGGCAACTGTCAAAGAACACAAAACTACAATTAAGGTCTTGCGAACTCTGGATACCATGACATCGATTTGGTTCACGGCAGAGTTCCTCCTTCGTCTCATTTTTTGCCCAGATTTAAAAAGCTTCGCTCGCAATCCAATGAACTTGATTGATTTACTGGCTGTGTTGCCATTCTATCTCTCACTGTACCACGTGACAACACGAACTTCATGGTTGGTTGTAATGAGAACGCTCAGAATCTTCCGTATTTTCAGCCTCTCGTTTTCCTTCCAAGTTCTTTTTCACACACTAATGTCCAGTAAAAACGAGTTGTTACTGGTTTTCATAAGCCTCATCGTGCCCATAATTCTGTTCTCCAGTATGATTTACTTCGCAGAGAACGAGACCAACAGCGAAAAGTTTCCCAGCATCCCAGAATCCTTTTGGTGGGCAATTGTTACAGTCACTACGCTAGGGTATGGTGACGTAGTTCCGGTCACCAAAGTAGGAAAGATAATCGGTGCTATGTGCGCGATATGCGGCGTCATAATCATCGCACTTCCGGTATCAGTGATTGGTAGCAATTTCTCTTACTTTTACATGCAAGCACGCACGCGTATTCAGCAACCTCGTCGCTCGACAAAGATGCCGACACTCTCTCACGTTCCCGCCAATTTGATGTACAAGCGTTTGGCGCGCAGACGCAGTGGCTCGGGAGCCGAAGAAAATGGAAAGTTACACGGGAAGTCTTTCGTAGGTCGTTCGAGCAAGAAGCGGAAAACGTCTTCACAGTATCGGAGGAGGCCCATCAGAAAATCAGGGTTCGCAAGTCGAGCTAGTCAGGCCATGGAAATGACCTACACACCCAAACAAAACCAACAAACCGAGACCCTGGCAGATGAGGTTTAAAAGTGCGTTCCTTAGGCAGATTAACCGGAACGAGATCAGTGATCCGAGATCACTCGGATCATGTGATATTAAATTATCCGATGAATCCTTTCCCAGGGTGGATTGGTCGGTTCCTATGACGTGCGATGATCCGAGTGATTGGTAACTAATCCTGATCCGGATCATCACAATGAACTCACCCTATTTATAATAAACATTCTTAAGGCTTTGGGAGTGAGAAGCTATTCAATAAACAAAAGCAATGACAGAACCCAGGGAAAAACTTCTTTGTAGGTCACACCTAATGATTACACACAGAGAGTAAACCTCACAACCTACCTGACAGGGTACTAGCCCTCTTTGGGACAGAAAATTCATCACAGTAGGTTTTCAAGACAGGTGATAGTGCACAAAGTAGGATCATGATGTGCTCCAGATAGCATTCATCTGAAAGAAAACAAAGCGAACTTAATATGAGTGTTACTAACGTTGAGATACACAAAGTGCAAGCGTCTTTAAGTTGCCTGCCTTTACGGAACCACTAATGCAAAATAAAATGAATATTAAGTAAAGAGGCAGTACAGAGATTCCAAACTTACATATTACTTTCCAGATATATCCTGTATCCTTGTAGGTTCATAACAAGAAATAAATACTTAATTTACACTGCAAAAAAAAAAAGAGTAGATCAGCTGAGTATGAAAAAACAGCTGGTCTAAACCTATGTGCAGTAATAAAATATTAAAAAAAAAATAGTACACAGTAAAAAAGCGGAAAGATTAATATTTACAATAAAAAAGGTGTTAAAAAATTAAAATCAATTAATCTACAATCTACATGTATGCTGTGTTTTGTCTTGTTCTTGCAAATACTTAAATGTCTTTCTTTAAAAAGATCCTAAAGTTAGGCCATCAACCCGTAATTCATTAGGTAACTCGTTCCAATCCTTTGCTCCAGTGAATTTAAAGGTAGACTGGCCAATAGTGGATTTTACTTTAGGCAGATGAATTTCTCGTTTATCTCTTACCTCTGTTATTATTCGTTCAGCCCCTGGACGTAAGCAGTCGCTTGCTAGTCATTTCGTGATCAGGCCTTACTAGTGTTAGTTTGTTCTGCCCAAGAGATCTAGAGATCTAGCTAGAGGATCCATCTCAGATAGCCATCTTCCCGACATAAGGCTAATACAACTTGATGATGTACAATTTCATGCGTCAACTGTAGGTTTTTATACGCAAAATGTTACTGTATACCTTCCCGCATTCCACAAACATCCCTGATAGTACGCAAGGAAGTTTGGTGGTGATGGGGTGAGGGGAGGGGGGCGGGGGGACACTTAGGGAAGTTTGGGCAGGGGTGTACCACTGCGGCCTTTAAACAATGGCCCTCTTTAAGACAAATCACTTAGGTTACAAACGGAAAATTAGTATCAGGTAAGTCTTTTGGAAACTGAAAGGAGGGGATTACGTATAGCCTGTATACTAAATGAGGGTTAAGGGCCTCTCAATTTACTTGAGGTTTTGCGTTAACTACAAAAATCATAGCAATGGTAAAAGGTTGATAATCTTCCATTTAATAGCACTCAGAATTTGCATGAAATAAAATACGATGTTTAACAGTATTAGTATCAACGCAAAGAGATAATCAAAACGTTTATACCATAGGAACAAAAATTGCATGCGGAAAGAAGCACGCATTAAAAAGAATAAAATAAGAGTTAATAAAATTATGAAATATTTGTCATCTCGCTGTGCTTGACAAAGATTCTTCTGTGATGGGGGAAAGACCATTGTCCGGCTCGGGTAAGCGGCTGTTTTCACCAAGAATATGCGCCAGATCACTGAACCTAAAGGACATAAAAATAAAAAAGGCTCACAAACCGGACTTTCTATTTGTTGTTTGTTTTGTGATTAATTGCCAATTCCTTCTCCAAGGCTCAAGCAGAGGGCTTTTCGCGGCCAATGCTTAATGATGTAAAGGTCTTTTGCTGCTTTTGGATGTTGTGTTCTGACAACGTAAACAGCGTCGGACATTACAGGAAATTGGTCAAACACTCTTCCCTTGATGGAATGAAAGACTAAAAATGGTCATTAACGCTCTAGAAAGTAAATTGTACTAACTTGGAGCCTTTCAGGAGATCCAGGAAACTATGAAATTGCCTGAATGACGCTTCTATGCTCTCTAGCACTCGGTCGTCTTCAAGAATAGTTTTGGCTCCTAGAACGAAATAATGTGAGATAGTTAGAAAATAAACCCCATAAGGCGGTCAGTAAGGTGGATGAGCAGTTTTCGCTTATACTCAAGTCGTGCAGCTTATAACCATGACGATAAAGGCAATGAGAACGTAAAAAAGAAAAAAAAATGGTTGTATCAGCAAAACAACAGCTCTGCACGTGCATCGCGCTCTTTGGCACATTTCCTTAACGTCCACTGCACGACTGTGACCTAAAAATTCGTAACGTGACGTTTTATGTAAGACGTGAAAACACAACGATGAAATTCCGGTTCTTTTTAAATCCTTTTTAGGCTGCGGCTGTCGATTCAATTCTGATTGGGTGAAAACATGGCAAGAGACGTTCTTGTCAGTCAGAGGGCTTTGATAAGCAAAAACAAAACAACTACTAACTTCATTTCGACATGCGCTGTAAAAGATACTGAAAAGCACTCTTCTTAGGTGCCGTTTATGCAGTAAAAGATTACATACCGTAAAATTCCGAAAATAAGCCCCTCCAAATATAAGCCCCCCAAACTCGTAACGCAAAAAACCCTCCGTTAAATCGCCCCTCCAAATATAAGCCCCCCGGGTGCTTGTACTTGGAAATTGCGCTCAAATACAAAGAAAAAAAGCAAAAACGGTAAATTTCCTTCCATTTATAAGGTTAGCCCAATCGATTTTGAAACGCAAATTTCCCTCCGTAGATAAGCCCCTCCAAAAATAAGCCCCTCAAAAAGGGCCTTTGAAAAATATAAGCCCCAGGGCTTATTTTCGGAATTTTACGGTATGTATTTGTAACTATGCTGTTTAATCTGTAGTTGAAATCCTGTGACCGCTTGCTTTGTCAAAGGTCGAAGTAGGTTTGTGAATCTCTTAGAAAGAGAGTATCTGAAAATTTCTAAATTCAAAAGTTTCGTATTCACCTTAGACCTTATAATAGCCAGGGGAAATTTAAGTTGCACTTACCTCCAGTTTTAGGTTGGTCAAAAGTTGTGTTCAGTAAAGGATCATTAAACGAAATGGGTCGACTGGGCGGCAACTACAGGGAAGGAGAACAAAATTTCTGCGATTATTCTACCTTCTTTTCATTGCAAAGTCATTCCACGATCAGCTTTTCTAATCCTACAATGATATTTACGGTTTGTTGTCTTGCGCAAGGAAGCGTTTTTACGTCTGGTATTGAAATCTGAAATCTTTTAGTGTGACCATTCAAATGAAAGCTTCTGAGCATTACATGTGTACTTTCCATTGGTATTGTTTATCATGATGTACATAGTGCTCCTAAATTTTCAGTCTATGAATAACTTCCTGAAGTGTGGCAATTAAATGAAAGCATAATTATGCTCTTGATGAGAGCCAGGGAGGAGTAATACTCTATTAATAAGTACAGTAATTGTAGAGCTGAAACTTGCCGTTTGTTTTGTCTTAAGCAACCTTATCTCTTGTTGCAATCTTCTGTTTTCCACTTGCAGCTACACAGGCGCGATAGGAATAGAAACAAACAACAAGATGAGAAAGAGCTTTACATCTAATACAAAATGATTTTGCAGAAAAACAATCTTTATTATTTTTCAGAATAATAAATTCAACATGAATTTTTGTACGACGAAAATGAGACAAATACCGTTGCCTCTAAAACTTAATGAAGTCCACCTACTTCAAGTATCCTTGAATCAGCTGTGGCACGCGCTCGACTTTCATCTTCAAGGCGATGTTTAAGCATCTCCATTTCAAACTATGCATGGAAAAAAGAAAATTAGTCTGCATTAAAGATTACCAGTTAAGGGTAGGGGGGGGGGGGGAGCTTGTGCCACAGGCTAACTTCTGTTGTATCAATAATGTAGCAATATCTAGGAATACTTTCTACCCAGGCACAATTCACAGGGCAGTAATTAAAAATTATAATAATTTGAAACGTTTACCTGCATCTCCTTCAACTTTTCGTGATTGTCAACTGAACTTTCTGAAATAAAATAAAATATAATAAGAATTTATGGAGTTCATTTCTATAAGCATTCATCAATCCTGCCACTAGACCGAGTTCCTTGCTCGTTTTGGTTTGGTATTTTTGCAGAGTTTCTTTCTTTTCTTTTGTTCATGCTCTAAACTTTGCCTGCAACGATTTCACCCGTGACAATTCCTATTAGACGCTAGTGATGATGCTAGTGTAGACCTCATTCCCAGGGCATACCTGTGCCGTTGGTGCGGTTGGCTGGTTCATCTTCTTCGCTTGATAATGGTGAGCTTGTAGCTTGTGGTTTACTTGCAGCAGTCTTGAGCTGTAGTAAATAGGAAACATAACTTAACTGCGATTACAGTACAGATGAGGTAGAACAAGGTAAAATTTTATTGTCCTATTTTGGCCAAAGTAATCCAAACTGATCTGAGATCAGAGCACCAAAAAACAGATTTACAACAATTGTATAGAGTCGTTTACTTTATGCTATCTAGAAAAATCTGAAATCAGGTAAAAAAATACCTTCTTTTTGGTAGGAACACCTCTCTGTGCAACCTCTTTTCCGAGTTTGTGTCTGAAAATGAGAAAGAAAGAAAATTGTTCAGTTTATTTAAATAACCCTAACCTTCCATTCACTCAACTGAAAAATGCAAAAAATAGCACTTGAGTTGCTCTACGGGTTACAATCAGATTGACTGTGTGCATTGAAAATGGTAAGTGTCCCTGTGGTACATGAAGGAAAAAAGCTAAATACTTCTCCATGTAAATACCTGTTTTTCCCTACTCTAGCAGCTGTTCTCCATGGAATGAAACCAGCAGAAGACTTTTTTGATACTACAGACGCATTTTTGGACAAGCCAACTCTTTGAGGAAAGAAATGGATGATCATTTTCATAGCATCTACATGTAACAAAACTCATTTGACTATTTAAAACATTAAGGTAACCCATCAACCTAGCTGCAAGAAAAACATTAGCCTGCATAGTTGGCCGTTTTTTGGTGTGTTTTTTCTTTAGTTGTTCACAAAGTAAGAGTTACAGCCACGTGAAAGCTTAACTGAGGTAGAAACAGAAAGGGGGAGGTGTGAGGGGACAAGGCTCACTGCCTTCTCCCCTCCCCCATTGTTTTCTTTCCTCGGTTCAGCTTTCACGCGGCTGAAACTCTTACTTTATCAAACACAAAAGAAAAACGCACACCAAAAAACCACCAGCTACACAGGCTAGAAAAACATTTTTCATGTTGTCAAAGACATGCCCCAAATACATTATCTTGTTAATGGTCCACATCACAGATGAAAACGGCAGGCCTTATCATCTGCAAAATCAATATCTGCCATTACGCCATAACTGGACTGTTTGTCAAAGGAAGAACTCACCTTCCTGGTCGGTGTCCATGTTGTGAAGTCGCAATTTTACCTTTAAACGGTCCCCCTCGTTTACGTGGTCTGATTCTTCCAGGTTTTGGTTCACGAATTACCAGCCAGGGATACTGAAGAAAGAAAACAGAAAAATAACTAAAACATTTTTTTTTCTTTAGCACTCTTTGCTATAACTTTGCTTACATTTATAAGAATGAGATTAAGAATCACATTCACAGCAAACAGGAAACGCCTTAAAACAATCATTCACCTACTTCTAATTCAGTGTCTCCTGTGTTTATCATCAGCTGCTCCATCAGTGATCCAAAAACCTCTCGTTCTGTGCAAAAACAAGAAAATTTAGGAGGACATTGTTGAAAACTTTAAAACAAAAAGCTTTTTAAATGATAACATTGCAAATGCGTTGATTCTTGTTTGCATATGGGCTAAGTTTGTTGTTGGCTCTCTCCTTTGTTCCAAGAGGTTTTTCTCCAGGTAGTCCAGTTTTACCCTCTTGTCAAAAACAAACATTTCCAAAATTAATGTTAATTTGATCAAGAACACAGGGACCCATTCGTTCACCCAGACGATCAAACTCAGCCTACTTTTGAACTCCTGGGTTCAAACCTTTCACAGCATTTAAATGAGTTCTTATGAACTCCTAGTAAGTGTTTTGTGGGTCAACAAAATTACGATATAAAATACAATACAAAAGACAACAGGCTGCACAGCACTAACCAATTAGAGGATTAAGTCTGAGGTCCAATACAGTGATTGTGGAGTTGAATTTTAGCACTGGTTGAAAGGTCATCGCTCCCTCAGTTGAGATACCACATTGTTGCATGTCTAAAGCTATACAGGTAGGGAAGGTAAGATAGGGTATCAAAATTAATAGAATTTACATCAAAGGGACCATAACTGGTGCATCTTTTTAGTTATAAGTGTAGCATGATAGCCCGGGGCAGTAACTTTGCTGGTCAAGTTGCGTCGAAAGCTATTTTCCCCCTAGTTTATGTCTCTCAAATCCCATAGCTATACCATTCAAATTTACATGTATGTTGAGACAAATAGCCATTAAAACTTGGAGGTACCTACGATACAACTGTCAGTAATTATTAATCAATTTATTGTATTCAGTGGTTTTTTGTCAGTCTTGAAATGCTATATAGGAATATTAAGCATTGAGGGCAATGACTGCACACAGTTGTAGCTTTGTAAGGAGGCTTCAGATTAATATTCAGGTGACATAATCAAAACAATATTTTGGCTCACTATCTTTTGTTTTACATAAATCGAAATTTTAAATTTTAAAGAATTTTAACCTTTGACCCAGAGGTCATCTTTTAATGCCTCAGCTATCAGCTCAGCTCCACGATCATTGATAAGTGGATTTTTACAAACTGTTATACGGCGAACTCCAGGCATTCTATCCAGATCTGGGCGGCGATATCGCAGGCTGTCTTGCCATGCAACACTGTGACGTCTTGTGGCTTGATGCTAAAATGATGAATGTTTTTAATGGTGGTTAACATGTTGAATTTGGTGAGACAAATCAATGGCAATGCAAGGTGTAAATTGATTATGTGTTTGTGACCATTTCAGTCTTAGACCAACTTATAGCAGGATAACTTGTCACAGTGATCTAACTATTAAGTCTGTGATTAAATAATAATTATTCTAACTCTTCGGTAGAACTTTGCATACAGTGTAGTACTATATTTCTTTGGATGGAAAAAAAAAATAGAAATTTGGAATTTTTGTAAATTTTTTACACCGGCCAATAACTTGAGTGAAAGGGTGGTTGTCGGTCAGCCCCTACTCACATACTGTGGACGACACAAGTACACTGCAATGAAATAGAAATAGATAAAATAAATAAAAATTACCCGTATCACTTTAGCCAGGGTGTCGGCTCCTCTCCATGTAAGACTACAGCCAGTGAAGTTTACAGTTATTACAGATGTATTATTTTTTATCGCATTGCAAAGAACTACAAGATAACAGAAAAAAAATTAATTAGTGCATACAGCTCTACATGTTGTATATAGGTAGCCTGAGAAAACAGCCAACATTTGGCAATGCTACCACCGGTTTCCCCACCAAATGACATCTGAGTAACGAGCGCAGAAATTCCATACTGATGATGCATCACTACCCAGATCTGGGTAGTGCTTCTGATTGGTCATGTCACATGGGAAATTTGATTCAACCAATCAGAAGCACTACCCAGATCTTAGTAATGACACGTCATCAGTATGGAATTTCTGCACTCGTTACTCAGATGTCATTTGGCGGGGAAACTAGTGGTAGTGTTGCCAAATGTCGGCTGTTTTCTCAGGCTAGTATATAGGCACTTTTTACCATCTTCACTAAGGCTGTGGTTTAAAAACAAATTGTAGGTAACAGTGATTTGACCTTGTTAAAACAGGGTGCCCATGGCAGCATACAGGGCTACCAGGCACTGCTAGAACAAAGTCCATTCAGTGTAACGTAAACCCTACTAGAAATAAATTTGCAGGCAATTAATTTATTGGCAATTGATCTAAAAAGCTACCATAAGCCATTTACTGGTACATGTAAGTACATTGTATTTTTTCACTTACTGTCAACACCACTATCCCCAATTTGACAAAATTCTAGTGACAGATGTTGTAAAGTTCTGTTTTTTGTAATACCCTATAACAAAAAAGCCCAGGTTAGAAAATGCATGTAGCATATTGTTAAGGAAGATACATGACACTGAAATGTACTCAAAGTATTAAAAAGTAAATTTACGCCAAATGTCTGGACTTCAAAGGTTAAAGGACAATTCATTCCAAAAGCAATAATTCATATCATTTCTTAAACAAAATTGAAAAACATAGCAGTTACCTTTGCCAAACAAGCTAGGTCTCTTTCTCGCAAAGGAATTCCTTGAAAAGTGATCTTATTCAGGTTTTCAGTGACACATAAGCATTCTTTTATTGTCCTGAAGATTCAAAATTGAGCAAGGACTTTTTATACACATAAATGACTCAGAACAATATTCATATTATTCATAATAATTATACAGTTTAAATTCTTTATTTATTTGTTTAGTTAGGGTTTTGTGAAACAGTGTACCTGCAGACACGATAAGTGACATCCTTGCTGCGAATTGCTGGAGCTT
This sequence comes from Porites lutea, assembly GCF_958299795.1. Taxonomy (NCBI): domain Eukaryota; kingdom Metazoa; phylum Cnidaria; class Anthozoa; order Scleractinia; family Poritidae; genus Porites; species Porites lutea. The sequence goes on from NC_133212.1 coordinate 23,007,875, forward strand.
TCTTCCTCAACGCTTGTAAACGCTGTTCTGAAACTTCTTAAAGCCACATGAAAGTCACTAGTAAGTGCAAACTGTAATCACAGCAGTGAACACAGAATAAATTTTTCCCACAAAAGCACGTTGTCATTGGCTATTATTAAGGTCACATGACATAACATAAGACAGTGAACTTTTCTTCCACCAATCAACAAAGTACAGTGAATATCTGTCTGTGAATGTTGACCACTGCCTACCAGTCGTGTTGTTTTCTTTTAGATCACATCCTATTACCGTCTCCATGCCCCATTATCTGACTGGAAGTGAATATACACTGTACACACATACAGTCCAGGTTAAGGAAACCAATAAAGTCAAATCTCTTTTAGGAGCAACTTAGAAATGCCCAGCTACTTGTCAGAATGCTTTAAAGAATGAGGCATAATATAGTAGGCACTTTGCTATTCAAGAGAGGTGTACATTCAAAAAAGTGGCTGGGTATTCTGAAGTTAAGCCAACTTCATGTCATCTGATGGCTGATTTTCACAAGGGACAGAATCAGATTCAGAATCATAAGCAGAAGCATAGAGCGTTATGATCTTATGAATACTGCATTCTGATTACCCTTTCGACTGCATCACTTTAAGTCTAGTGAAAACTAGGCGGTGAGATGCGCAAGCAGAAGAGGAAGAACTTAACCAATCACAAAGTGTGGGAATTAGCACTATAATAATTGGTTTATCATTCTGCTTCTGCTTCTTCACTAAATTGTAAGAGACAACAGATTCATAGGTGGAGTTGGAAGATAACAGAAGAGTTCTGATTCTCCTGATTCCAATTTTGTCAAGCCTATATCTCGGCTTACAACTTACTCCAATTTTTTTTTTTATTTTCACTCGGTCAAAAGCACTCTTTTTAATATGACTCCTCTAGGCCTTAAGATTCCAACTTCGAATCAGTCGCCAGTGAAAATCAGCCTTTTATAATAGAGACACCTATGTAAAGCGGATACTTGCACTTGGTGTCTGCCCCTTTCATGTCCATGAGTTTGACTGTACCGGTATTGGTAAAACCGGTATCTTGCTTTGAAAGAACAAAACAAAACTCATCAGTAATCTTACCTCCGTCTGGATAAAGTGTTTGCTGCCAATAGCTCCTAAAGGCCACAATTTTCAAAGTTTTATTGATTTTCAGAGCGTTCAGGATCGGTGTCCAGTCACTATGCCGAATTCGATCAGCATTGCAATCAATAGTGAGTTCATCAAGATTTGCAGTTATCGATCCTAGAGGGCAAGAGTTCTGCAAGGCGCAAAGGTTATCGTAGCAAGACGCGAAGTCTGTGGAGTTTTTCTGCCGCTGACGAACTGTTTCAATCATAGTCATAATTGGCGCCCTTTTCTTTCCACCAATAATCAAAGTGAACCGCACAAATGTTCACCTTGTATTAAAACCAGGATAAAATCCTTTAGCTATAATCTTCCAGCAGCTAATCGATGTTTCAAAAGATACAAAACAGATCGAGGAAAAACTCCATGTTCTTTATAATACTATCAACGGTTTTCCTTTCGATTTCCTTCTCTTGTTATTGACAGGGAACGCGGGCTCAAGTCTGAGCACAGAATCCTTTCGGTCAGCGGTACAAAATGCAGCTGTAGTACGTCATGTATGACAAAAGAAGTGTATCAAATATTATCAAGATGGCGCATCTTAGCAGCGATCCTTCATTAAAAGAAAGGTAAGATTCGATGTGTTCTCTTCAGTATCTCTTCCTAATTTCGACCTTGTTAGTTCATTTGTATTGATTTTGTAAGGTTTCCTATTTCAGGTGGATTATAGTTTACCCGGCATACTTAAATAGTCGAAGAACCGTTGAACAAGGTCGACGTGTTCCGAAAACTAAGGTACGGAAGGTTCGATTCAATAAACGTGGGGAAGAACACGCAGATTCTTCTCAGTTATACACCTAGTGGTGACTTTTCGTTTTTTCCTTTCCTTAACTTTAGCGTTATACTGTGACTGGAAAAAGTCGACATATTGGCTGACAAAAAAAACAGCTGAACAGTTCGCCGATCACATCTGTTGCTCTATTGTTCTAGTGTTAGTATGACAGAGTCACTTGGTTTTTTTGACTTGGACAAGGCCGATGCGTGAAATTGGGGCAGTTTCAAACACTTGTCTTTACATATGGCTTTTTCTTTGTACTTGTAAGCAAAATGAAAAATATAATATAAAATTTTTATTGTAATAATAATATTATATATTATTAGTTAATATTTATTGATAGTAATACTCACTTGTTTATGTAAGACACAAGCAAGGCGAAAATCAGCTGAAACAGATGTCCTCTCTAAATTCTGTGATAAATTGCTACTTACCTTGAATGTAAGCAAAAAGGTTTCTCTTGAATGGTCACATCAAGGAAAACTTGAAAGAACATTGTTGCACCCCCATTATTGCTCTCTTTTCCAGTTCAAGTAGCATTTACTCCCTTCATTATATTGACGCCAAATATATGATGCTAAAAGAATGAAAGTTAACTCTTTACTACCATGTAAAATTATTATATAATTAGTATTTGAAGAGAACAGGATTTATTTTTGTTGTTAACATGTTCATTTAATGATCTGAAGTGCTGAATTACTGGTAATTTGATTAGTATCAATTTATAAATACAATATTTTTTATGCATCTGCACAGGCAGCTGATAACCCAACAGTTCATGAAATAAGGGATGTCTGCCAAAGTCAAGGTCTAAACTGTGAAATCGAGGTAATGTTAAGTTTTGAGTGACCACAAAAGTCTGATCAGTCTTGAAGCTGCCTAGTTAGTCGAAGTAAAATATTTTGATGCATCTGATTTACGGTACATCTTGTTGTTTTAATTTTTTTTTTTCTCAGAACAAATATTATCCCAGAGACAGTGCTAAAGATGCCATGTGCAGAGGTCGGGTGAGAGTGCAATTAAAAAACAGTGACAGCAGCTTCGTCAACGAAAAATTTCAGTCAAGTAAGGTTGACACTTGTTATAGTGTGTAGATTACATGTACATGCACTTTAAGATAATTATTGCAGCCCCATCACTAGTTCCATATCAGCATTTGTTTGCCTTTTTCTCTAGCACACAGCCAGACAAAACACTAAGTATGTGTGGTCATAAGTCTCTCTGTGTAGCTCAGTTGGCCAGGGTGCTGATCTTTAACAAGTCATAGATTCAACCCTGTTGGCAACTCAAGGTGTTCTCACATTTTCATATTTTTCTAAATCAATTTACGGCAAAACAGCTATATTTTTGTGCTGGTGATACAATTTGTCTGGAGCAAGATTGAAAATGGAGGGTGGACAGGGAAGAGGGTTTTGTTCCAATGCTGCACATCTGCCAGGCCCTTCACATGCAGCTGCGGTGATCTTTTTAAAACCTTTTGTAAACAGCAACCATGACTTTTAAGCAGTCTAGAGACATGATTTTTTTTTCATGTGATGGAGTCTTTCATCAGTTACCCAGACATAATTTGGCCAATGGGTTAAAAAATGGAGACACAGCCAAGCTGTTAATCTGAAAAAAAATCTTCTTATGACTACAGCTTTACGTGGGTTAGCAACTTCCTACGTAACAGAAATGTTGCAACTCTACAGAAGAAACTCCTAATGGTACCAATAGCTAAGTTGAAGGGCTATGGCTGTTGGTCGTTCTCATTAATTGCCGTACCTAAACTATGGAACTCATTGCCAGAACCTGCCCACCATCATGACTGCTACAGTTTTAGTATTTATGTTTTTGATCACTGAATGTAAATTTTCTTAACATTATCTCTATTTATAATATTTCTTTGTAAAGGAAAAGCATTATTTCAGTTCATTGGTGAAATGATCCCAAAGCTGAAGAGTCGTCAAACCAAGTCTTCACAAAGTGACAGTTCCAGCCAACAGCCAGGAACTGCAGCAAGCTCCAAGAAAAAGAAAGGGAAAAAAGGCAAAGGGAAATAATATTATTAAAATCATGCAATACATGTAACTGTAATTCTCAAAACCCAAATTATAATTAAAACTTATGTTTGAATTATGATAGAGTGGTCTTCTTTGAAAAGAGGGGTACAGGGTACCAGGGATCGTATAAAAAATTGAAACCACTTTTAAAGGTTTTTTCAAGGACCACATTTGATTTTGAAGGACCATCTACAAGGGATGTAATTTCACAGATTATACAAAAATGCACATTCTCAGTCCATTCTAACAGGACTTAAAGGCTTAAAGTGTTTGCTCCATCAACTTCTCTATATTTTTCAGTTCACTGATCTTAAATTATTGATAGTAAAATCTTACGTACAAAAAAAAAACGCTTTATGTAAACCACCATTAACTTCTCTGAGCTCTGACTTGTATTCCGGGTCTTGGACAACAAAGAGGCATTTAAAAAAATTGAAGAAAATTCAAGGACTTTTCAACTTTTTGCACAGAAATTTAATGACTTTTCAAGAAAAAATGAAATTCAATGACTCTCCCTAAAATTCAAGGAGTTTTCAACACTGGGAGAACCCTGGGTACAGTGAATTTGCCATCTTTGTAAGATGAATTCTCATTATTGGGAGGTACATGTAAAATACATGAACATTAGTGCGCTAACAAATTGTCTCTAGTGCCGTTAGTATCATTTTGTGTCATTGTCTACATGACCTCAGAGAGAAAGCTTAATGTATCTGTCTCTTAGTAATTGCTTTCTTTGGCAGTCAACAATGAATATGTTATTACAAAAAGATACTTAACTTGTACTGCTAGTGCCATCTGTTAAGTTTCTGAGTTGAAGCTGGCACATGGATGTGTGAATGTAAAAAGGATCATCACAGTTTCTTGTGTATAGTTAAATTTTTTATTTGTCTGGCAGTTCTATACATACAGTGTATAATAAGACTTGGTGATTTTTATATACATGTATCCAGTATATTTTCGAAAGTTATTACTGAACGGCTACTTTCGTGGTTTGTATTTAACTGTACAAGCAAGGTGCATCCTGTTTGGATGTAGGAGTACTTTAAGTCATTGGGTCATTAGAAGAGGGGATTGTCCCTTGGTCCTTGGTCAGCATACATGTAGCTTACAGTGAGATTGTTGATGACACATCTGACCAGGCATTAGGAAGGTTCACCACAACCCTGTTATCAGAAGGTACAGTTGACCTCTGGGCTGCAACAGCACTCTTGTGTGGAATGGGTGATACCATAGGAGATTTTCTCCCATGTTCTTTTGCACTGTCATGCCCTTCACCAGCAACTGGAGGCTCCTTGAAGTGAACGTGAGGGGAACTTGGGCGTGGTTGTTGCACTGAAAGGGGAAATCAAAAGTCTTTTATTACTTGAAATGTATACTGACCTGCATGCAGGGCTATGTTGAGAACAATAGAGAAGTTTGTTAACAAAAAAGCCAACTAGAAACAAGAGTGCACTCACACAGGGTCACCACGTAGCTAGATATTACAACATGTTCTGTGACTGTAATTATTGTTGCAACTTGAGATATTGCTTCTTGGATACAGATAGAATTCTGATAAGTTAAGGGTTTTCCACAACATACAGGGTAATGTCGCCAGTACCCATCTTTTTTACCTGGGTGAAGAGACGCTGAGTAAGCACTGGTTCTGGTCTTATGTTTTATATTTTAAAAGAATACTAGAAAAGACTCAGGGCTATCACTAAGCAGGGAGGAGGGTGGGATTTCTATTGGCTTCTACAAGCATGGCCCCTGGCTACTTTCATCAGAAACAATAAGAAAATTGAACTAAAATGTTCAGTTCCCCACCCATCAATTGTATATAGACCTGCAAATAGTTGCCAACTTAGCCTGCGGAGCCACGCAGGATTTCACGAGCTGCGACTTGAAATCTCAGTGACAGCAGACTTTTTAATACCCAAGACTAACAATGGACTAAACAAAATCTACTGGTGTACTTTCACAATGCTGAACAAGGTCAAACAGTTTTGGCCGTAAATGAATTTTAAAGATCATGGACACCTTGCACTTTACCTTCTCTTGTTTCTCCCTTTCCCTGTCCTGTTGGCACTAAACTGCCAACATTCTGGTCACCTTTAACTGCCAGACTCTTCTGCCTGTTTGCCAGGTTCTGAAGCCGTTCACGTAGCTGATGACCAGCAGGGAGACTCCCAGCTGTTGTTCTAGAAAATGGTGCAAAGCCATTGGGCTTGAGTGGATGTTGTGGTCTTACAGATGGCTCAGCATAATTTTGCTGTGAAGGCTGGTGCTGATACTGATGTAGTGCATGAGATGTTTTACCAGGTGGTATAGTGACAGCTTGCACTATATGCCCTGGCCCAGAAGCTGCAATACGGGGCACTGCTTCAGACACAGTTGTGAGTCTGACTCCTTGTGAAATAGTTGATGGTTGTGTTGGCTCCAAGCTCCTTGACACAGCCTTACCAACCTGTGTTTGCAAAAGTGCACTGCTGACAGATTGCCCTGGTTGATGCTGATGAGAACTGTATAAAGGAGCTGTAGATGTGACTGTAGTGACATGTACAGGTTTGTTTCCCAAAGGAAGAGTTGCGGGCGTTGCTGAGACCCCTGCAATACTACTTGTAGGGACTGATTCCTGTCTTGGTTGAGAAGCAGTGGACGTTTCCATGCCACCAAATTGCATCGGTTCACTTCTTCCAGAGGGAGCTGTGCCCACACCTTCACTTCTACTAACAAGTGAGGTAGATTCATTTCTTACCGGAGGGACCGTTGACATTGCCAAGGGCACAGCCACACTACTATGATGAGTTGATTGATTTCTTACAGGCAAAACAACAGGTCTTTCACCGGGAACACTAGGTATAGACATTTGGGGCACAGACAAGGGAGCCTGGCTGGGTGGGTACATGACAATGTTTGAACTTAGCTGGTTTTTACTAGTCACTCCATAATGCATGGTGCTAGGTGGAACAGAATTGTTGTATACCAAAGACGCATGTCCATTATGGGGTAATTCATGATCAGGAACTGACATTGGAGGTACAAAACGTTGTTGGTCATTTGTATTCCCTGTGGTGACTTGAACATTTGACTGTAGAGGAAGATGGTGATTTTGGGACTGGTTAACTTGTTGCAATGATGAGTGTGTTCCCTGGGAATCTGCAAGTGGAATGAATGAGGGTTGTTTCATAGTGTCACTGTGACTGTATTGTGGCTGGTTGTGTCCTTGAGAAGACCCTTGTGATGTAACTGTTCCATGCAGGTTAGGCTGTTGACCAGTATTTTGAGCCCAGGGCATTGGAACCCTAGGCAGGTACTCCAAGTTATGATTTTCACTGGCCTGATCTAAGGCCCCTCGTTTCAAGGTCACAGGGTTCAAGTTATACAGCGTGTTTATACTGCTTGATAATTCCTGATATTCATGGCTCTTCAGAACAGCAAAGAGTTCTCTCTGGAAATAAAATGAAATACCACTTAACTCTCTCCAAGTCATGTGAAAGTCAATTGGTGAATGGTGAACTATTAAATGCATTTACATTCAAATAGTACCTTTAAATATTGCAGCTGTTCATCTGTGGTTTTCCTGTACTCCAGAAGTTCTTGTTGTAAGGCCAAGTTTTGCTCTTGAGTGTGAAGTATATCCTACATAGGAGAGAAAAGAATGAATGATCACATTTACATGGTTACCACAGCCAGACAGCCTAACTTTTCCATGATTTTTCCTGACATGACCAATGGAATAAACAGTTTCAAAAATTAGTCCTGATAATGGACTCTACGCTCCCCAATACCTTATTGTAGTTGGCTCATTGAGTCATTAATTGAGTTAGCAGGACCCTGGACCATGTATGGAGTGTGTAGTCTTGGATAAAGCCGAGATTGAGTGATATTGGATCGGAGGCAACATTTTGTTAAATAAGTGTGAAGAACTTTATCAAAGCCCTATCAAGTGGATGGTCTTAGATCAAACCTAGGCTGAGGTCCCACAAAAACCTGCAAAATCCTGCTGAATGTGCTTGTAGAACTAAACATGACCTGCTGGTAATGAATACTTTAAATTTTAGGAGGGTCCATCCACAAAGATAGAAATACTTACATTGGTCAAGGCGTCGACCAAAACCCTTTGTTCTTCAAAACCCTGGAGTACTTGCTCTCTCATGATCATTTCTGCTTTACGTTGAATTTCACTCTATAAGAAAAAGAAAAAATACTTTGCATATAATGAAGGGCACATGTAATCTAGAGCTAACAACTACCTTGTTTCCAAAACAGAGGTTAACCAATGCATGGGAGTAACCCCAAAAATATACTTACAACAAAAAAACAAAACATGGCAATGTTTTCATTTTAATTTCAATTGACATTTAACCTGGATCAGGGTTTGCTCTTTTGAGATATTCAAATTCCATGATTTTCCATGACTTTTCAACTTTTCCATGATCTTAGGTTTAACTGTCACGTTGTAAAATTTTGAAAACTTAGTTAGAGGGTATTTTTTCAGTTTAACAGACACAAACTCTGACAGACTGGTGCCCGCCAAAATGCATGCTGTTCGCACTGTTTAAATACTCCTCTTGATCTTACATTGTCCTTGCTTCGACATCTGCAGTATTTTATCTAGCAAACAAAATGTTTATTTTCCATGGCTTTCCAGAAGTGGCAATTAAATACCATGATTTTCCAGGCCTGGAAAATGAATTTATTAAACGTGATTACTTTACCGGTTTTCCATAACCCATCAAACCCCTGTTGATAAAGAAAACATTCTGTACCTCCTTCAAATAACCCATCAGCTTGGTAACAGCAGTGATGAGTGAAGCTGTATATCCACTGAAGGATCCAGAACCAGACGATGTGGGAACATGGGTTGGTGTTCGGTCTGTTTCCATTTCGTACGCTGCTATCTCATTTTCCAATTGTTCCACCATCTGTCAGAGGAGATTTTACGAACTCTCTGAACCTCAATATTACAAAAATAACTCTTCTCTCACCTCAAGATGACTTAAAAATTTCAGTAAAAAAAGGGGGAAACCTCCGGTTTTACTAAATTTCCTTTTGGAACATTTTTAACCTTATGAAAGCAATCTTTTTTTACCTTAGAGGCCATTATAGTACCATTAACTTGACACTCTATGAAAAATCTATGAAATCATGCCCTATCATCATATCGCATACATTTTATGTAATAATTCAAACCCCGGCCAGACCAACACTCAGGGTCTTTATATTAAATAACTGAAAAGAAAGTGCTGCATTTGTAATGACATGTGCAAATCGGTTAGACTTTCACTGACTAGTCTTCTCTGATAATGACCAAAAAAAGTAGGTCCTTTATTCTCACAGCACTTTCACTTAATCTTATCTGGCTCTTGTCAGTGGGACATAAAAGAACCCATGCCAACTATTTCTCGGCTGGGTGTCGAATAACCTCATGATTCTCCTTCAGGTGTTGTACTGGCTACCTGTAAACAGTGTACTATATAAATCTCACCTTTTTTAAGTCATCAAGACTTCGTAAGGTAGTTGCACCTGCACTTGCTGAAGAATTCAGTGGTGGTTTGTGACTCACTGCACTGGTAGCTGCCTTCTCAATTTTTCTGGACCTTTGCTCAGTTATTTCTGTGTGACTATAAGAACAAATAAATTTAAGACCATTTTCGAGAAAAACAGGATTTAACCATAATGCTCTCTAAATTACAGCTAGGCGTTGCACAACTGAATCAGGTGTATAATGTGCAGCTACAGTAGTATAAATTGAGTGCAAGCATAACAACTATCAGCTGATTAAACCTGGGGTTGCCAACTTGACCCCAGCCCAAGTGGCAGCAAAGAAGACCAACCAGGGGTAGACAATGTGGACATAATTCATTTTCACAGTGTTTTCTTGGTGTTTCGCATTTCAAGCATTCACAGTCATGGTTTTAATTACCTGGATGAAGGTCTTGAGTTGGGTGGAAAGCTGTTGCTTGAAGTTGATTCTGCAGTGGACACTATAATAAACATAATCAAGATTCAGTGAAATCCCTCAATAGTTTCAGTTTACACAAAATACTAAAAAAAATTGAATAGTACTAGAGGAGATAACCTGATGTTTGAGTGGTTGGTCTCTTTTGAGTGGCAACAGATTACAATTTTGTCCCATGAAACAAAAGTCACTACATTTCGAGTCTCCATAATAAATATTGATCCTTGAAGTGAAAAGGACAAGGAAGGAAAATTTGTAGGAGCTTTTTGTCATTGTTGTTGTCGTTATTATTTTTTTTTCCAAGAAAAGAAAGTAGGGTGACATGCTACATAAAGGCTAGCTGTACCTGGATTCACAACACTAGGCCCTGATCCTGCGACAATTTCCACTGATTCCTGGCTGAGAAAAGTTGCTTGCTGACTAGCATGATCAGTTCTTGACGCCACGCTGCCAGGTGGAGCCACATGGTCAGTGCCATGCCCAGTTATGAAAGCGCCAAAGGCCTGGTCATTTGTTATTGTACCAACTGTAGTTACAGCTCCTTGCGGGTAACAATATGGTTGTGATGCATGTGGATATATATCAGGTTTGTCCTGAGCCGAGCCAGGCAACATGCTGTCATGTCCTGTCACATGGTCATTGCCATGCCCATATAGTGCCAGATGGTCAGAGCCTTGCTCTTTTAATGCCACGTGGTCAGGGCCACATCCATTTAAATGAGGCTGTTCAGGCTGTTCCATATATCTACTCTGTTCTTCAGCCACATACTGCTGAAATCTTTGAAGATCCAGCTTCGGTTGGAAGTAAGATCTTGCTTGATGCATTTCATGAGAATTTGGTGTTCCTGGTGCCATTTCATCATCTAAAAAGAGCAATGTAAAAATATATACAATAAATTTGATAGTCACTTTAATGTTTTGTTTAAGCTACAGCAGAGTGAGAAAACTGCCCAGTACATGTAATTATATTGTTTGAAGGGTCACTTTTAATATTGTTTCTCACCCCAGTGCATTGTTGCCATAGCCAGAGGTTTTTTAAATTCCCTGCCTTTTTCCTGACAAATGTAAGATTTCCCTGACCAACTGAATTAACAATTTAACAAATTAGTCCTGATGATGGACTCGACCATTCCCTCACTGCCATCCTCTCCACCTGGCCCTGGTTGTTCAACCATTGGATAGCGCCACTGGATAAAAATCTATCCAGTGGATAATGCAATATTGGTTTCCTAAATACTTATCCACTGGATATTTTTTCAAAGATTTAAATTTTCTCTGACTTGGAGTAAAATTCCCTGACCTGGCTAGCTTGAAGAATTTTTTTCCCACACCATTTCCTGACCTGTGGCAACCATGCCCTAGCCTTGGCTTATGAGATGGAAAAATTAGACAGAGAAGTGCAGTAAGATAAAAAGAGGTGAGATGGTTTGGCGATCAACTATAAGAAAGCCCTCTAAAGTGTTATTAAATAATTTATTTTATTTATTTTGTCTGTTTGCTAACAATAGTGCTTATATTCACCTTCTTTGTTGTCATCTGAAAGCTCATTCAATGCTGGTGTTCGCATGACAGAATCACTCAACATGGACAGATGAGTTGGTGTTTCTGGAGGCTCAGCCACTGGAAACCTATAAAGAGTGAATTAAAAATGCATTTATTTACTATGATCATGGAAAAACAAAAAGAAAAGCAGTCAACTCTCTGGACGGCATTACCCTGCACCACAGGAAGAAACTAAACATTAGTTAAGTCCATCTGCGAAACAGCCCCAAAATCCTTGTTCTGGGTCTCCACCAATGTACCAAGATTGGAGTACCCGCCATGATTGGCCTGTTAAAAAGCTATTATTGATTTGCCCATGAGGTTGGAAGGAAATTCGAAATGCACTCTGAGTCCTGGTAATTTGTTGAATCCGTTGGGGACCAGAACAAGGATATCAGCACTGCCTCACAGACATTACTATTAAACCAGGGTTAAATTCATCTGCGATGCAGGCTGGATGTTACAGACCATCAGATTGATTTAAGAACAAGAGCATAAACTTTTCAATTTCAAACAAGGAAATTTTCCAAGAACCCTTCCTCTTTCTTGATGGGCTAAACTCATAGATTAGCATGTGTCAAATGATTTACAACTGCCCTACAGAAACAGTGGCTGGATAAAGTCATGATTGCTAATAAATTAAAGAAAATCTAAATAGCTTAATCAGTAACGATGGAACTGCTACATTTTTTGGTTGGGTACCTGTTTTCTTTGCCACGTAAAACATGAGATGGGGCAGCAGTGATATTAGGAAATCCCATGTATTTCTGCAATTGAATTAAGCAAGTGAAGTCTCAACACCATTAGTTCAATACCATCATGAAATATTAAGCAAGAATGGTACGACATGCCAGCTAAATCAAAGATTCAGTCAAGGGAGATTCCACATTAGCACGTCTATTTGGTCTGGCTATTGGCGTAGTACAAAATACTTTTTGTTAGGTGAACATGAGTGTATATGTTGTAGTTAATTTCTTATCTCAGGTAATTTTTATTTTTCCTTTGTTTCAACTTCATTTATAGCATAGTTTACCATATCCAAAAAAAAAGAAAAACAAAAATTACCTGAGATAAAAAATTAACTACAACATATAAATTACCTTAGGGTCATCACCAAACAAATCTTTAACAACTGACATGGCTTTATCTGACTCTGTGAGCACATCCTGAAACTAAAACACATTAAAGGAAAAATAAGTTACAGTGTATGAGAAATTCATGAGGAAACCTTGTTTATAAAAAGCCAAGTAATAATATAAGTGTATTATTAATACCAGATATAGTCACCCATCCCTCATAATTATGTGACTAGTATACAAAATACAGTCAAACCCTGTTAATATAGACACTGACAGGGCCATACAAAGTGTCCATATTAACAGGGTGTCAGTTGTCCAGGTTGAATTTATAGAAAATGTAAAGGCTTTCTTTCCCCAGGGACAAAGCAAACTGTCCATAATGAGGTGGGTGTATTTTAATACTCACACCTCATTGTGGACAGTTTGCTTTGTCCCTGGGGAAAGAAAGCCTTTACACCTCATAAAAGTGGGTGTCTGTAAAGAGGGACGTCTGAGCAACAACTGCAGAAATTCCATACTGATGGCCTGTTACTACCTGGGTATCTGGGTTAGTGATTCCAATAATATTGGTCATGTCACAAGAGAAATTTGCTTCATCCAATCAGAAACACTACCCAGATCTCGGTAGTAACATGTCACCAGTATGGAATTTCTGCTGTCATTGCTCAGACATCATTTTGTGGGGAAACTAGTGGTGGCATCATGAAATGTTGGCTGTTTCTCAGGCTAACCTTGTCATGGCCATATAAAACTTCTTGAACGATTGCAAGTTTACGTCTTTCCACTGAATCAGGAGTCTGCAATGTGGAGTCTGGGAATACAAAGGATAAATGCGTATTGATATTACATGTTAAACTAAAAATTAACAAAATCTCTACAAACGTGTGAGAAAAGGTATTAAATTACTTATCTACAACGTAAGTAAATGATCATCTGAAAAAAAAGGGTTTTATTAAAAGCTTTTACCGAGCCTGAGAAAACAGCTGACATTTAGTAATGCCACCACTGGTTTCCCCGCGAAGTAACGCCGGAGAAACATTTGCAAAAATTCCAGATTGATAAAGTTAACTACCCAGATCTGGGTAGTGCTTCTGACTGGTCGTGTCATGTGAGAAATTTGCTTCAGCCAATCAGAAGCACTACCCAGATCTGGGTAATGACGCGTCATGAGTATGGAATTTCTGCACTCGTTTATTAGACGTTATTTCGCGGGGAATCCAGAGGTGGCCTCATGAAATATCAGCTGTTTTCTCAGGCTAGCTGTTACCCTCCAAATAGTAAATAAGTGGATTTTTCACTAACATAATCCCTTACCTAGGCTTGAGTCTTTGAGTTGCCCTTGCAACAGCACTTTTGTTGTATTCTTGGATTTGTGAAGTTCATGTCTTTTGAGCTTCAAAAACAAAGACATCAATAATAATTATCTTCAGATTTACGCATTAAATTTACAGGTTGCTCCTTATCCTACATGCATAATAATTATAATGATGTTAGTAGCACTTGTCATCTCAGGACAGGGAGAAGAATACAATATTAACATTAAAAGTATTAGTCTATTTTACAGTCGAGGCAGGTCAAGCGTACCCCCTAAGATTCTATTGATGAATTGATTATTTGAAAAATGAATCCGTTAGTCATTCCCATGACTAGTGTTAAATTCAAATCAGCATTCCTGCATGCGTACTGAACAGTGAATATTTTACGAGAACTTCTCTGTATTTGGTCAGATTGAAAATCTTTAAATGGGTTAAATTTCATAGAAGACATTTATGTCAAATTCAGGGAAACTTAGCTGGTACAAATTTCGTAACTGAATCGCATGTGAATTCACGGCTCATTACGCAAGCAAGAATGGAGACATGAATCTGAAATCTACAACTACCAACGGATTCAACTTTTGGATAATAAATTCATTAACGTAATCTTGGGGGGTACACTTGACTTGGGTTGGCTGTAAACAAGCATCAAATAACCAAATTATTTAACACACCGTACTCACCGAAGAGGCTTCCGTATTAATATACATAATTTTGTATTAAAAGCTTTTTGGGAAATCTAGTCAGGAGAAATTCTGATATAAAAAAATTGGTTCTTAGAGCAATATAACCTTGCCAATTACAGCTATAACAAGAAACATAGTCTACCTGTTCTTCCTTGGATGCCCTGTGCACAGTCAGGTCGTTTACTGTATTCTGAAAAATTATCATACAGAATATATACGCATGCTTACTTCTTGTAGGCTTAACAATAACTTACATAAGATCTTAAACTAATACCGTGGAAAATCTACTAGCGTACTGATCGATCTTCAAATAAGCAAAGGAGCTTTTAATAATATAAGCTTAAGCAAGCTTGTGCTTATATAAAATCCGCCCAAGAACGGAATTTTTCGTAAACTTATGAATTCATATCTTATGTATCTCACATATATTCTACTCACATCCCATTCAGGTTTCTTCTTCTTTCTTTTTGTCGTTTTACTTGCTTGTTTATTGGCTACGTACCTCACAGCACGTCGAGGACGAATGCTGTGATCTCCAACGAGAAACCCTTTGGTCGCCATATTTATTTTTGATTTCCCGCCGTCCAAGTAGAATCCAGTCTCCAGTGGGTAGATCAGAAACGAGGCCGACTTGCCCTCGCGCGGTTGTCCCGTTGTTTGATAGTGGACTAAGGCAGCTTGAATGGGAAGGATTCCTTGTGGCATTTCAGGAAAAACGTTTCTATTTTCTTATTATTAATAATTATTTGCTGTGAAATGTTAGGTTTGTGCCTTTAATTTTAGTGATAAGGCTGCAAACCAGGCGGCAAACCAAGCTCTTTCGACCCTCCCTTGTTCCCCACCCCTACGCTGACATAAGAGGGGCTTGCTCGCAGTAAGGTGAACAGGTAACATCTTCCATCTTAGTAACGTTAAAAAATAAACAAGAGTGAAGTGAACGCATCATTGATACTGCTGCTAGTCTACATGTTTTTTGTTTGTTTGTTTTTTGTTGTTGTGTTTTCCTTTTTTTAATGATTAAAAGGCAACTGTAATAGCCCACGTTCGATATATAAAATTCTAAAATAAAATTCTGACTCCGAGGCTTTAGGGATAAAATTGGAAATTTTTCCACGACTCGATTGTCTCGTCATTTCCAGAAGAGACTTAAGCACAACCAAACCAAATATAGACTGAAAATCACCAGAAAACCAGGGAGTCATGTGAGAATTTTAATATATCAATCATGGGCTATTAAGTCAAAATCAAAGAAAAAAATACATATTAGTTAAAGTACTATGTAATTGCCTGTGTGTAGACGTCTCAGGCTTTACTTTGTTGCTCGCAACAAAGGACAGGAGACGTCTAAAAAATAAACTGCTCCAAAATGGCGAATTTGGTCTGCAGTATTCTGATATTTCGTAGTTTGCTGAAAGGAAAACAATTGTCTGTGCCTACTACTTGGGAGTTGCCCTTAGCCAGCTCTGTTTTAGAGTTTTGATTTGAAAACATTTTTTTTTTATTCCGATGCAAATAAAGCTCGCCTTAACATCAAAGGTTTTACTCCAGGCCTTATATTAAAAGTGAGGGTTTTCGGAACTCGGAACCGCCTATTGTACAAGTGTCAATAAAGTCTTTAAGCCAATAGTAGTGTAGAATCAAGTTAAGGTGTGACGTACTTCAGCTACAATGTTAATCAAGTGATTATCATATCATGCTCTACTTTCAGAATCAGTTAAACTGTATCCGGCAGGCCTTCAGTTCGAAGTTATATTTTTCTAATTAAGGTCGTTTATAAGTAGTTACTGATAGCAGTGAAATTGTCATAATCATCAGAGTTCGACAAGCGAGGTGCTTTAAGTGGATTACTTGCAAGGTTCTTCGTATTTATTTTTTCCTGTGTTTTTTGTGAAGGACATCAGGCCAGACGCGAGACTTATGGTGATGGTTCGGTAGAAGATAACGGGCATCATTTTTCAACAAGGGAATGAGCTGGCAGTCTGTTTCACTGGGGAAGCAGTGGATAAACATGAAGAAAATAACAACTGTTAATTATAATTTTCCGTCCTTCTGCGATCACAGTCAGCCATACTCAGAAATGAACAGCGCGGATGTTCAACGGGAAAGCGAGGATGATATGAAAGATGGTCAGCCAGCCTTCAAAAAAATTCGTCATCTTAATCAACAAGAACAATCCACGGAGATAGTGAAGGGGAGTTATGATTTTCCATCACAACACGGTGGCGACTGGCAGCGCTTTAAATATACACGTCCCGAAAGTATATATTCAGATAACGTTATTCCCAGAGCTCACATGTTTTTGGACAACAATGAAATCGCAGCACATGTCGGCCAGCCATTTTGGTTTGATCACGACGAAACACAAATCTCCTGTACAGCCCTGCCAAGTTATACTACTCTTTCTGAAGAAGGCGAAAGAAATTTCTTTCGGAAAATTAGAAGGTACTTTGAAAACGGACGCAGAAATGCCCTCTGTGATGAAGAAATAGGTGTGAGGGTGAAAACAGAGCCAATGGAACGGGAGACGGACGTAAATTTAAGGGAAATTTCCGACCAAATGGAGCTGCTGGTAGTTTGTAGAAAAAGAAAGCGATAAATGTTGAACAAATGAGAAAAGGTATACATGTCCTGCGCACGAAACCAAAACACTTTAGTTTCTGTAACAGGTGTATAGGAACCTACACTTCACAGGCAACTCTCAACGGAAGGTCCTTGGGAAAAGCAAACGCAAAAACTGAATTCTTTTCAAGTTTAAACATTGAGCTTTCGACCTTGTCGACTCCACAATAGTTCGATAACTGGCCAGTCGACGATACTTGCTCTCCGCCTCTGATTGTACTTGTTATTATTATTATTATTATTATTATTATTATTATTATTATTATTACTATTATTATTATTATTATTATTATTAGAAAATTTTCATTTTTTAGTTTATAGACAGTTGTTATTATTTGCTCTGTTGAAAACGACCAGCCCACCAAGAAGTCTTTTTGAACTATAGTTATACTAAATTTGTATTTAATTTTCAATTTGAGAAGAGTTTAATAAAGTATGGTTTTTTGAAAATCATTATGATGATGATGATGATGATGATGATGATTATTATTATTATAATTATTATTATTATTATCATAATTATTATTATCATGATTATCATTATTATTATAATTATTATTATTATTATCATAATTATTATTATCATGATTATTATTATTTTACTTTTCTAAGCGACAAAAGCCTGGAGAAAGTAATAAGGTCAATAATCCTGTTTTCGTTTTGTAATTCAAAACATACAATTTACAAACATTTTATGTGATAAATAGTGCTGCCGTGTTGAGTAGTGTTTATAATTTTCCACACAAAGTTCAAACAAGAAACGTGAAGACACCACTCGCACATCACGATGTTCCCGTTTTCCACTGACGAGCCAAGACCAAGTTATTCCCTGGTTTCGATAACTGAGGGATAGAAATAAAAGAAGAACAATGTAAGCAAAATTTTTAACACTAGTCGTCACAAAGAGGGGAATATTTACACACAAACAAACAAAAACACTGTCGGTAAGGCGTTGCCCGTCAATATAGGTTCGTTTGTTTTGACGAAGAAAAAATTAGGTAGAATAATTCTTTGCCGCCGGACTTTGGGTGATCTTTGGGAGCTACCGGTACAGCTGCCTATCCGCTCAGCCGCTAACTTACCTCCAGGTATATTGACTTTGTTTGAGACTAGTACATCCGCTTGTATAGCTGTCATATTTACGTACATGCTGTCTGGATGCGACTGGATGAAAGGAAATAAAAACCAAATAAGCTATTATTTTCTTCGTCTTTTATACGACATTTTATATATTTCAAGTTTAAAAAGACAATCTAAATAACCTTGCGTGGCAGACTTTCAAAGAGTCGAAGAATCGAGAAGAAGAGAAATCGAGCGCGATACGCGCGTGCCCTTCTCGTATTCCCCGATACCAATTTCCCGTTTCCACTCGAGGACCTGTGTGTCACGCTCGCAGGCCACACACACAAAACAGTATACTAATTTCAAGCGTTCAGATAGTGGAGAGTGTCGCGCAAAAGATAGCGGATTAAAAAAAGCGGAAAAACGGACGTGAAAGGACGTTCTCATCCTACCTCCCATCGCCTACACTGTTTTTTTTTTCCTACACACTTTTCTTCGCGCCGCCCCCACTATCAGAACACCTAGAACAAGCTATGTACGGTCTAGCCTTTCAAATTTTCAAGACGTACCATGAATTCTTCGTAAAATGTGTCACCAAGGGCTTCGCGCACTCGATCATTCACCAGAGGAAAGGATCGCACGAAAAACTGTAGAAAAATAGTACATCGGTAATGTCATGTACTTTTCACAAACATATTCACTCCCTTAAAATATTCCTTGTTGTTATAAAAAGTGATCTTGTACTAAATGACGAAGAAAGGTAGTTGATATTCACAACAAATGTTGTAAGAATGTTGCCCAAGTGGTTCTCCCTATAATGGCCTAAACGGGAAGGCTCCACCCGCAAGGGGTACCATTTGTCTATAGAGGGTATAAGAAAGGGGTGCCTCTCCTGCCAAAAATGGTATATAAAAGGATAAGGGGTTAGACCCCAGGGCGAAGCTCCCCCGTATACAACGTTGTTGACTACCCCCGAGGGGAGTTGAGATCTTGTAGTAAAAAGCCACACCCACCTCCAAAGCAATTCCTGATTGTCTTTGACTGTCAGCGTGTAGCGTATTTCCCATAGCAAACAACAATCCATGGACAGTTCGTAGCTTTAACGAAATCAAATAATTTCGTTAGCGAAAAAACATTTCGCACTGACAGAAAAATGTTTAATGTACCGATTTTGTTTTTACCTGAACAAGACTTTCTGATGTTTTTGCTGACTCTTTAGCCAGGATTCTGAAAAGAAAGTAATAAAAATCAATACAAAATTATCTAAAGAAAAAATTGTAAAATACATAATAAAGTGCCTCACGGCGATTGTATCAATAATTTTCCAGATTCCGTTAACACGAATTCTCAGGTTTTAGTTCGGTTTCCCTCTAGTTATTTTATACAACATAAAAAAGCCAAGCATTATTCCCTACTAAAAGTACTAACTGAAATAAATTTAGAAAAAAACATTCAATCTGACGTTACTCAAGAATTTACCCAATACACTGGTATGCTAGTTTGTCTCCATGTTTTCCTTTGACCAGCAGACAAATTCTAGAAATCTCCTTTCACTGCATTACCTTATTTTTGTACCATATAACTTTAAGGAAATCTCTAGCCTGTGCCACAGAGGGAACCAAACTGTTCTGGTTAAGTCCGTCTTCAAAACGGCGCCAAAATCTTTGTTCTGGCTCCCCACCTGTGTACCAGGATTTGAGTACGTGCCATAATTGGCCTGTTAAAAATGCCATTGTCAATTTGCCAATCAGGTTGAAGGGAAATTTGAAACACATTTCCGGTAATTGTTTGAGTCCGTTGGGGGCACAGAACAAGAATATCGGCACTGCTTCGCAGACGTTACTAACCGGGGTTAGGTAACATCTGCAATGAAGGCAATTAATCTCCTTACAGATTTATTAAAGATGAAGGAAATTTGTCCCTACAGTTCCTTTTTCCACCCCCACTCTCAGCCCCATCACCAACATTACTATTATACTACGACTATAAATAACTTGCCGCACCCAATCATTTTAGCAGCTGCTGCCTGCTGTACAAACACAGGGAGTGGGGCCTGGAGCTGTGGTGCATCAGGATCTATCAGAGAAAAGGAAAAGTATCCTATGTGGTCAAAATTTGAAAGGATCAAGCCCAGTGCTCTGAGCCTGTGAAATCCAGGGTGCCCAGCATTTGATTTATATGAAAAAAAGCCTAGGATTTTTCAATTGCCTGGGAGAAAATTGGCATGATTTCTGTAAAGGAGTTGAGGCTTAGCTTCATTGATCTCATAAGTGGAGTGTCACATATCAGATAAGTTTTGAGCCACAATTGGATCAATTTAGGTTTTTGGGAAACTACCCAACTACCCCTCCCTTAAGCCATCATTTTGCCCTAAGTGAGAAGTAATTGTTTATGTTTGCTTAGGGGAGGGGTAGGTGGGCAGTTTCCCAGTGTTAGGAGAAAACTGACATTGATCCCTCTTGGGACGTAAAAGAGTAATGTAGATATTTCACTGTACAGCTGCAGATTACCCCAGGTTATATAATTTTATAGGCAGCCACAAAGTGACACCCATGGGCCAGGTACAGATCACGCATCGAACCTGTGAAGGATGTCTCTGAACTGTCTTTGATCTCATCCTTGGTAGGTTTTAGTAATGCCACTAAGCCTTTTAGCAGAGAGTGTTGTACATCATATTGCATTAAGTCTTTGATGAGTTCACAGGCTTCATACTGAACTTCCAGGTGCAGGGATCTTAAAAGCATCAATACAGGTTCCACGATGGTTGGGTTTGCTGCTCCGACCACAGGCTGGTAAGGTAATAAATAGTTTAATGAGTAATATGTGGTCATGTGTATAAAAAATAAACTTGAACTTGAAACTTGATCTCTTGACAAATGACAATATGCTTTACCTTAAAGTAATGCGATTATTTATACTTGTAAGCCACTTCAAAAATATTGTTCAGTAATAATCTCCTGGGGTCAGGCATAACTCCAAAAAAAAGTGACAGGATGCTAGTTGCCTCCTTTAGTGGTAGAAACTCCATATTTTGGTCTCAATTAGGGAGTTGACAATGAAAAGCCAATCAATTTAAATTAATAAAGACTGGTCCCCACCAAGACTGCATTCCTTTAGGAAATTAAAATTTCTAGTGCTGGTTTAGATAGTGCTTCTTGTCCAACGTCTTTTGTTCTCAACATATTCCTTCTTATAGAGAATTTTTATGTTTGGTAATCACATTAGATTTTATTATTATGGCATGTAAGTTTGATGAAGTACCAATATCTCTTGATGGAATAAGAAACTGGTTACTACTGAAGCTTACAACCTTTAAAAGAAGTGACTTAAGGATGACTACACCAACCTGAACTATTCTCAGTGTTTGAGCAGCCATCTGTTGCGCCTTTGGAGACACACACTTTAACAAGGCAATCAGTGCTTTGTAAACTTGACTTTCATATTTCGGGTTTCCCTAGAAAAAATTATCTTTATCACGTATCATCATAATCATAATCACAGTCACTTATCAGGGTTGTCTCTAAGATTTCAAGTTGCCGGGTAAATACAACAAAACTTAGGCAGGGAATCAAACAGCTAGGGGTTTCTTTTGGTTCTATTTTTCTTCTATTTTCCGGTAAAAGTAGCCTGGGGCCACACTCATCAATAGCAACAGGAAATGCCCTGCCCCCGGCTCTTAACGACAACCCTGCTTATCTTTATGACACGATTTTTGCTCTCATTGTCTGAAAATCATCATTATCATCTTCAATACCATCTTAGGTACTGGTACTTATACTTATATGCTTACACTTGTACCAGTATTTCTTGAATTATTTTGGAACATTTAATGTTTCAAAATAATTCAAGAGGTTTTGACTAAAGTGCTTTAGCAATGGAAAACTGACTTTGCTCTTTTGGATCCTTAGGTGATTACTTGTAAAAGGTGGTTGCTTACAAGAGGTCAAGGCACAGAGATTACACTGCATTAACATTGGCCATTTCAAGAACATAAAAACTGAAAATTCCTTACACTAGCGAGTTGTTGTAGTAAATTTCTGGCACAATCTTGGGTCTCCTCTGAATTTGACTTTGCCAAGCATTCAGCTACAGCCCTGATACCTTGGAAAAAATATTTAAAAGAGCATGATCACTCTCACTTATCACTGATCGCAAATCCATTAGTAGATCTATGAGGAAGAGGGGGAAGGGAGGGGCTTTATTTTTTGGGGAGGGGGCCAATAATGCCCCATTTCTTTCTCTTCCTTTAATATTTGGCAAGCAAATGTCTTACATAATTTGCAATCTCCATGAGTCTAAACTTTTCAGTTAAAGTGAATGAAGGTCTCTGTAAAAGGTAGTGATACTGTAAGGAATGAAGTTACATTCTAGGAGCAGCTTTTACAGATCACTTTTTCCGAGTTTCCTTGATCATCTTCTATACCTTCCCTCCAATGCCAGGCAGTTTTTATCCATCATAATCTTCACGAGTTTTACCAGAATGTCTGGAATATCAAGCTCGTTCTATTTGCATATTTATATGATAGGATTTCTTACACGTCCCTTACCAAAGCTCTCACAAATGAGTTCTTTGTATCTTCTCCCAGAGTTTGAGACACACATCAACACCTTTAATGCCTGGGCTTTGTCTTCCTATATGTACACATGTGAAAGTAAGAAAACTACACAGTAAGGCAAAGATAACATTTGGTAAGCCTAGGAAAAACCTTCTTTGCTCTTTCCTTGCTTGGAAGTGCTCTTGACTTCTGCAAATGCATGAATTTTAGCTTTGCTATTCTCGGCATATGTAAGACAGTTTAACACCATATTAATTAACATTTTAGGGTTTCTCTATGTAAATTAATATATCAGGCAAAGAGTCTAAGAATGGTTTCAACCATTGTGCAGATTTAATGGTTAGATTGTTGACAGTAAAATGAAATGATGATTGCAAGTGTTAAAATTTACAAAACTTTCTTGGGGATGCAAGACCTAGAGCCTCTTCAATTAAAGACCCTTTGGTGCTCGCAATACTTAAAAACAGTCACTTGAGTTCCTGGATCCATGCTTGAACATTATATACATTGAGGAAAAGAATATTACCTCCTTTGCCTGCTTAAGGCCAAGAATTTCAAGAACAGTTAAAACTCCACCAACTTCCAAGAACTCTGCCAAAAATTTATGCCTGAAAGAAACAAAAACAAAAAACATTATTCTGGGCTTGGAAATTCGGCATGGAATATTTTGGGGGCTAATTTTTGGTCCAGAGATTTTTTGGTGTTTTGTTGGAAGCCCTAGGGATTTTTTTGGGGTTTTGATTTTTGCCCCCATTTGATCAGCCCCATCGCTTGAAATCCTGCGTACTCTCCCTGGGATATAGAAAAGACAGTAGAGACAGACTCACCCACTTGATGAGCCAACAAAAATAGTGATGGCTTGAAGCTGTAACTGAACACACGTCCCAAGCATGTAACTTTTGTGGTGCAAGAAAGTACATCAAGGATATTAACAATGTTAGTCAGTGTTCTCTTAATGGACATCACTATAAGACCGACACATCACTAAAATGAACACCTAGAGTAATTGCTGCCTTTCTTTACTCCTTTTAGTTGACTCTCTATAAGATGGTCATCTCTCTAAGAAGCACACATGGAATTAGTCTCCAAGGTGTCCATCTTAGAGGGAGTTGACTGTACACTAACCTGTGAGGACCTAAGGGTAATGGTTAACATTAGTTTTGCATGACGTTGCATGCAAAAAAGTAGTGTCGGATAGCCAGGGGCTAGTGGATTTTGCTATCAGGCTAGTAAATTCTGTTCTTAACTTTACTGACATGCAATTACAGTTTAACTGTGAAATCAATTCTACTCGTAAAAAAGTTTTTGGAGCTAGTTAAAATAAAGTTTGGGCTAGTACCGGTAAGTGCTAGCTTCAGTTTGCTCAAATGGAAAACTGCAAAAATGACTTTCTTTGCACCCTGATAACATTTTTCCAACAACACTCTTTGTAGAAATCTTAATTTTCAATCAACTTTCGATTCTTGACCTTATAACACAAGAGGTAGTTGGCATGCAAAAGACCAATTTCAGTATACTGGAATTCAAACTTGGATACAAGGCTCGGGTAAATGAAACAAAAGGAAAATAATTTTTATTAATTCCTGAACTTCATGTTGTTTCATGCATTTTATTCACCCAAGCCTAGAAGCCACGTTTGAATTTTAACATATCGAAATCGGTCTATTGAAACTAAATGTATTTCAACAGTAATTAAAAAAGAAATCTTGATTATCTGGGCACCCTGTTGCATCCCTCGATGTGTGCGTATGTCCTATTAACAACTTATCAATACCAACGCTAGACTTGTAAAGGATACGTTAGCCGTAACCATGCTGTCAGCCTTGTTAGAAACAAACTTGCTGCATGAGCAAATTCAAGTTCCAGTTCTGGGCCAGTTTTTCCTTGGTTTTGAGCGATAAAATCTTGCAGAATTTTTGAACGTACACTCTTTGATCCATGGTCCCATTGTTGAAGTAATTTTGTTACAGCAGCTTGGTCTGTTTTCATTCTGAAGATATTCAAAATATCATTCTTAATATTGCGATCTGATCGGCCAAGTTGACATAAAAAATAAAAGCTTGAGCTTTTTTTGGCTGCGATTAAAACTAAACAGTTGGGATTCAGTGGCTGTCAAAGCTGACGCTTGCAAAACTACAGGAATAAATTTTAAAAATATGAATAAGAGTTAAAATTGAAACTACCAACTAATCTTACCCGCTAAAGTATCCTCTAAAAAGTGTTCAAAATACAAAAAAAATCTAGGATCATGCTCTTGGTTCAATGCCCGCCATATTTGTTGACAATGGTAGACAATGGTAACTACGCAGGTAAGTAGTTCATATATGATTCCTATAGTGTACCGATAAATAGATCTCGAGTCTTTTTGGAGTCCAGTCCCGCGTTTCCTGGTGACCTCGTTCTCAGTGCTTCAGGATTCAAGATACGAAGGGGAAAGGGAAAGGGTACTAGGAAAAAAGCTTTCTGCGCTTTTCTCTCATAACGGATAGGTGTTCATACTATCTGGTTAAGGGTGAACAAAGCCATAGAATCAGATTCATCCTACTTTAATGGAAGATGGCCAACCCGTACTTATTGTTGGTTTTCACATGACGTCACTAAAATTCACACTTAAAAACTATGGATCCTACCAAAATTTTGGTTTCACGATGCATTACAGCAGCTCAAAACTAATTTTCGTACAAATTTTCGCTTCGAAACGGTTCTTGGTTTTGTGATTGAGTACGTTTGAATTTCTAAGCTTTTGCGTGACGCGGCATTTACATGACGGCCAAGAGAGCTGTCATGTAGGTTAAAAAAATAACTTATTTCAGAAAATTTTGCTATCTAAACAGTTCATGTATTAGAAAAAGTATTACTTTAATGTTTTTTAGTTTCTCGAAGAATAAATTCACACTTTTGTAGCAAAACTCGGCAACAGATGTTTCTGTTGGTTTCCGTCAGCCATGTTGGAGCTCATCCAGGTAAGCACCAGCATGGCGTCTCCATACAAATCTCTACCCGGGGGGGGGGTGTACTGCCATATATGGTCTATATAGGTATGTGCCGCTGTGAAGGGTATGGTTTTCAAGCAGTTTACTCTGGGATAGGGAATATAAATCAGAGCGTTTGGCTCTAGAATAGGGTATCATTTTTCAGGAAACTGATCAGTTGGTTGAAGATTTTATCTAGACTAGGTACGCAGCTACTTTAGGGATTTGGGGAGTTTACTCTAGTATAGGGTAGCAAAATTCAGCTGAACTAGCCCTGGTAAAGGTTAAGGGTTCCAGGCTCCCAGCGGCACATCCCCACCCAGAAATTCCTAAAGTGCCCCCCCCCCCCCCCCTCCCCGGGAATCTCTATAAGTTTGGGTAAAACATTTCTTGGGATATCTCGTATACGAAATATTCTTCTGACCTGAATCTTGGCGAGGATCTTTGTATATTTACCTTCTTTCATTTCCCAGATTTCGGATTTATCTATTGAACGGTCTTGATTTTAATTTTGATCTATTTTGAGTGGCGTGACACTGAAAACCAGTATAAGCATAAAGATTTGCACTCACCCTTAATTAAGTGAACTATTGATGATACAGTCACTCTTTAGAGAACTGGTTTCTTTAAGGAACATCATAGGTCAAGCTTCTGTCATTTCCATTATTCAAAAGGTAGCCGGGTTCGCGCTCTTTAGCGCGAGCTAAAACCGCGTTGGACTGTATTTTGAGCGAAATTTAAGGCAGCGTAACAAGAAATACTGATGTTCAGGATTGAATGAGCGAGGGTATAAAATGAGTCATTTTATTTGACTGGGTTCTTCATTTCTGTAGTTTTGTGATTTTGGTGAACCTTTGCTCGTAAGTGTGTGATCACTTCCTTGAGGAGTTTGCGATCTCGCCCACTTTTTTTTTTATCCTGAACAATATCAAGCTTGTCCACTTCATGTCTGTGTGCATGAAACCAAATATGTTTTTTTTTTTTTATTTATAGTTCTGCAAATGAAAAAGTACGCCTTCCTTTCCGGCGAAAGATATTTTGAAAACCATCGGCAAACTTCAAAAGTTTTCAGCATCTAAAATCTTAAAGAAGACATGACTAGCCATGGACTTCGACTAGCAATTACTTGAATATCTGTGGGAGGGCTTATGTATGCGCTGAGTGTTTTGCGATTAATTTCACTCCCTCCTTTTGCCATACACAAAATAAAAATCCCCAAGCTGAGCACCACCCAAACTGCACCAGACAACATTGTGTTTCATGAAAATACCAACTTTCCTTGGTCCACGCTTCGTAGTGGAAAGTCACATTTAATGAGTCAGTCATTTACATGAGTTCGAGTTTGAAGACTTAATTTTGAGATCATATTATTTATTCTCTTTGCTTAAATTTGGTCAGTCTAATCTTTAAATCTCCTAAATTAAGAGTAAATATAGGAGCATTGTTCAACTTTGGCTAGTAGAAAAAGGTGAAAAGGTCCAAAGGAAGCTAAATTCAACTAGGACAACATTGTTAGTTGTTACCTTCATTGTCGCGATTTTATCCATCTTGCTCCGTGAACAAAAGGGTGGTAATAAGTTCAATTATTGTAGGTTTTCTTAGTAATTATCATAAAATATATATTGGAAGAAACAAAGGAAATAACTGATTGGTTTTAATTTTAAAGCAAAATTTTCATTTTGTGTAAGCTTGACTGAATGAAAATCTATGTTTTCGATTTAAGGTTTTGAAAACTATAAAAGTGATCTAAGAATAAACATATTCTGAGGTTGTTTTGACAAGATGTTGACTTATTGCTGCCCACCCCAACCTGTATCCAAGGAAATATGATAGATTAAATACTACACCTTTTTTCATATATTTTATTGAAGATGGTATCGCTGGTGAGGTCATCTCAAGAAACTTTATTAGCCAGGAAAGGACAAGAATTCGGATACAAATCCGATGTTCAATACATAAATACGTATTGCTGCGTCATTCATCGAAAAGACGAATTTGTAAATATGAAGATGTAGTTGTTTGACTTCGCAACAAAAGCTGCCATTATGCATGACGCACTATAGATGGATGGTCAATATGAGTTTATCTCGGCCTTTCATTGTTGTCGTTTATGAGATTTATAACTTATAAATTTTTCAACACTTCGAAAAAAGATCCACTCTTATTGGCGATTCGATCGATACTCATTTCCCAGAACTCTGTTACTGGAGGACATTCTAGAAAAAGCGCAAATCGCGCGGAGACTTTCCTCTGATTTAATGCGGCACCTGCGTATTGTGCGCAGTGACAGGTGACAATCACATTTGAGAAGAGAAAAATTAATATCCAACATTTCGCATGAATTTGTGTACCCTGTTGTTCCGATCCTGTCTCGAGGTATAAATCATTTTATGTAATTGCTTTCTTTGACGCATCTCTATTAGCAATTGGTATTGCGCATATCCGATCCCCAGACTCGAGACCGCCCACTAAAAACATCAAGCAAAAATTTTTCTGTAAACCTCTCGAGCAAAGCAGTTGTATTTCATCGGAATCGTTTGCTGCATCTTCTTCGCCTCTATGGATACTATTGCTGACAGAATCGTTATCAACGTTGGAGGTAAGCGACATGAGACATACGCAAGTACTCTTCAAACTATCCCTGACACCAGGTTGGCATGGATTGCGGAGAGTTTCCTGGCCAATAATAACAGGCAAGAGATATTTTTCGACCGAAACCCAGAATTATTCGGGATCATTCTTAACTACTACCGTACTGGGCAACTGCATGCTCCGCGCGACTTCTGTGGCCCTCTCTTTGAGGCAGAGTTAATATTCTGGGGCATTGAAGAGAGGGAAATGGAGGCGTGTTGTTGGCCCTATTATACTCAACATCGAGATGCCGAGAAGAACCTGAAAGATTTCGTAGGACCCGAGTTTGAAGACACGGACAACGACGACGAAGAATTCTCGCCCGATTTAGAATCATCGTCATTTCATCAAGTTTCGTCATTATCATACTGGACACTTTATAAACCGAAAATCTGGGCATTACTGGATGATCCGCACTCATCGACCAAGGCTAAGGTATTAACACGCTTCGCGTCTATTCTTTTTGTTTTCTTCCAAAATCTAATATTAATTTTTAAGCTGAATATAATTCGGAAGCGAATTTCAGGTGCAGTTGTTCGGTCAATATCGGTTGTTCATCATTTGGGTTTTTTACTACTACTACTGCATACGAGCAGGCAGCTCTTACTTATTTTAACGCAATGACCTATAAACTCAATTCATTATGTCTACTCCATAAACGATATCTGTGGTTCAGAAAAGAATGCCCAAACGGCTACTAAGGCGTTTGTCAACGCTTAACAAATATGGAAAATTTCGCCAGTTTTCTATGCAAATAGAGACCACAAGTAAATAAAAGGGTATCGCATGTCGACGATTTTAAGCCTAAAAAACGCTTCTAAAACTATGTTTCTGGATTAATCGGGCATGGTTTTAAGGCGAAAAAGAAATTAAATCCACGATAGAGCTGGGCAATCTGGTTACCAAGGGGTTTGTTTTTGCTAAACAGATGGGTATAAGATAATGGCGTACGAATCGCTATCTGAGAAATCAGCCATAAGAAAACGTTCTTTGTTTCTCAGGCATCGTAGATGAAAATTCTATTGAAAAGAAATCATAACATCTCACTGTGTTTTTCCAATTAAACTGCGGCTTAGTTTTGTGGAAAAATTTTTAATGTACTGTAAACGGGTTTTACATGGGGACTTCCGTTCTTCATAGAGGAAGGATTCTATTGTGGAATAACACCTCCGTTTATAAAAGCTAATTGATGTAGAACATAAGATAACAGAAAAATATCGAAATATATGAAGGGAATAGTTTTTTGAAGGTATATCGCCTCAAGACTACAATCAATCCGTATTGACCGCAAAAGTAAACAGATGACTCAAAGTGATATCCTTTTTCAACTAAAATTAAACTCGAGCGTAGGATAATAATACTATCGGGTACAGTCTTTTCAGCAATTATAATAATACAGCTGGACACGCATTAGTGAAAAAATATTTCAGCTGTGTTATATTTTATTCAGTCAATTCCCTTTCAATGAATTTTCTGTTAGCTTTATATTCTTTGATCCACCAGCATTTGTTCGTACGATATAAATTCAAGAATGGAAAAGCTTTGAAAAGGTCTGATCGACTTGTTTAATTGGGCGCCGAAATGCAAAATTTTACCACGATTAATCGACTGCATTTTAAATAATTTGCAAGACAATGAGTTTCAGCTAAACTGGTGGGGTTTTTTACCACAGGAACGATGAATGTTTTATGTTAACTTCATAATTCTTAGATCTTTATGATCCAGTTTAAGGGCGTGCAGTAAGCGCCAGTGTGCCTAGAAATGTTAGCCACGCTTTGTAATTTTACAGTGTGACTAAAAGTTCTCCACTCATTTAGGAAAATGAAATATTTGCTTTTCTTTTTACTTATTCTACTTATCTTCTGCGCACTGTCAATAATAAAACATGTTCTGTGATTGGCAGCTCATTGAATCGAAACGAACCCCCATCTTATATTATATAATGGGCTTGTTTAAATTAACATGTAGCTTTTATATCAGGAGACTAAATGGTAAAAGCTATTAACTTTTTACCTGCAATTTCTATTTTATGTATAATACCACCACATAATTATTCATATATCTAGGGCGACATCACACCTTAGTATTATATAATGACAATAAAATAAACTGCTTACTCGATGGTTGAACCGTGAATCTAACTTCATGATTGCCCACAATTTCCTTTTTTTTCGGAGATAAAGCACGCAACTCTATAAACATCCGCTCACATTATGTGTTCAATCATCGAATGAGATTTATGTATAAATTTATTGTCACGTAGCAAAAAAGTAGAAGCCCAGTCACTTAACGGTAGCTGAGAAACGCGAGTTTGTCACCATGTTGCTCTTTAGTAAAACTAATGCAACTACAATTTAAATGGCTATGCCTGGAGACGCGTTCCACATTTTTGGGTCAAAACTGAGCTGATGCTGCTGCACGGCGGCCATGTTGGTGGCCAAGAACAAAAGCATTTCTCTCCTCTGGCAGCCAAAGTCTGTTTTCGTGTAAATTCTTCGAGAAAAAATTCTATTGTATTGACCCCCAACATGGCCGCCTTGTCACGTGGTTGCATCAGGTCAGGTGATTTATCAGGTCAGTCATCTCTTTTCCCGCTACCAGAAGCCCCTTTTCCAACTGGTATTCGGAGAGCTGAAGAAATCCAGGGAAAAGAGGCCCGGGTCTGCTAGCACGAAAATCATCATTTCCCCTATAACTCCAAGAGAAAGATATGAATCGATTCTCTGAATGGGGAAAAGAAAGTAATAGTTTGAGAAAAAGTTCATTAACAACACAAGAATTTATTTGCAACCGTTGGCTCAGGTTGCATTCCATTCCATGGAAAAGCCAAACACACGCGCTTATAATTTAGGTTAAATTATCATCTTCGTGTTTTCCCCAACGTGTTTTTTTAGGGTCTTCGAGCAATTACCAAAATAATCGTGACACATCTCCTTAAGAGACAAAAGGCACCGCACGAAAGCATCACTCTTTAGATTATAGCCAAAAAAATAACCATACATGCTAGAATTTTACCTTAAGGTTGGAGTTGCAAAATTATTACCACGCAAGTAGAAATATGTCACATTTTAACCGGGTTTCATGGCTTTATTGCTAAATTTCAGGTTTAGATCGACTCAGAAGAGGCCAATGCTCTCGTTATTGATAAGTCCTCATCTTTCAAATGCATTTTCGTCCAAGTTTATAACTCAAGAATTCAACATTATATAAATTGCCGCTTACAAGCAATTGGGCTTATACATCTTCGTAAGGGGTCCTAGGAGGGCTCATTAACGTACGGGGGGGCTTACTACTGGGTGAGCTTATAAGGGGGGGAAGCATATAAGCAGAAGTTTACGGTATTCCTGTAGTTTCACGGCAGCATGGTGCCAATACTACTGTTAGCCTTGTGCTAATGCAGTTGTGAGAAAAGTCACATAGCATTTAGTTTTAAATGTCTCGGGCGCGTAAAATGTATTTCTAAGCGTTTTTACTGACGCTCGTTTTTTCTTTTTTTTTTCCAAGGTGTTTGCATTGTTTTCATTGTTCATGATACTGGCATCTGTTGCATCCCTGTGTGCTTCATCAGTTGTTATTGAAGATGAATACGTACGTGGATTTGAGTATTTATTCTGTGCCTGGTTCACACTGGAGTTTATAGCACGGTTTATATTTTGTCCTGACAAGATCGTTTTCTTTAAACAGATCATGACATGGGTGGATTTGATGTCCTTGCTCCCCTTTTACAGCAAACTGTTCTTCAAAACAGATTTACTTAGTTTCTTGAGGGCCGTGAGGCTTATTCGTGTGTTTCGAGCGCTCAAAGCATTCGCTTTTACAAGCGGGTTGCAGATTATCGTACAATCGCTCAAAGCCAGCTTCAGGGAGCTAATACTGCTTCTTATTATTTTGTTAATTCCCGTGGTAGTATTTTCCAGTATTGTTTACGACATCGAAAACAATGTCCCCAGCCAGCCTCACTTTCAAACTATCCCAGAAACCTTTTGGTGGGCAATTATCACTATGACAACTGTCGGCTACGGCGATATGGTCCCCAAAACGATCCTAGGTAGGGTCATTGGTGGAATATGCGCTATTTTTGGAGTACTGATAGTGGCGTTGCCAGTCTCTGTAATAGGAAATAACTTTTCTACTTACTACACGCATGCTCAAGCTCGACTTAGTCTTCCAAGGAAAAAACGTCGTCTGATATGCGCAGCTAATCTGCGCATGAATGTCTTACCGGAACAATCAGCTCCAAGTAGCACCTCATTGAAACAAAATGGCGGCCTTCAGGAGACTTCAGAGGGAATACCGGTGGATGCATCTCCAGGCTCAGCAAAGAGATTCAGGCGTTACCATCGGCGATCACGAAACACACTGTTTGCTCACGGCGATGTGTATATAGGTCCAAGCAAGCTTGAAAGGCAAAAATTATCTCGCAGTAGTACATGCAAAGAAGAGGAAAACGAAAACGAAGCTGAAAGCGAACCGAAAAGTGAAAGCGCAACAACAAAAGAAACGATTAGCAGTGGAGAATTAGACAACAAACCAGATAAGGTGAATGATCTGTCTGGCACAGATAGCGAAATTCTTCCTGCTATCTCCTCTCTGCCAAGAAACTTTACCCTCATTAACTCAACGCATGAAAGTGAGGAGATTATTGAAGAAGCCGAGACAAGACCCGCCTCTGTAATCTCTGAACACCGAAATGGTGTTATCAAGAAAAGGAATAAAACTGTTAATTTACCAGTATCCCATCGTAAAAAGTCCAACAGCTCGCCAAATAAGTGGCTAGAATTAAAAAATGAACAATCTCCAACAGAGAGTAGAAGGCCACAAAGTTCGCGGGCTCGCAAGGCACGCGTATCACCCGCAGAGGTGCTTGAAAGTTACCAGAATCACGTGGAAGGCTCCACGCAGAACCTGTCCCCACGCCATTATCCTGTTCCTTCATTTAAGTTAGACATGGAAAATTCTCAAACAGACAAACCTGCTTTGGTTAAAATGCCCGAGCAGAAGAGTAACAACACTACAAATTCGACGAATTTCACGGAGACTTTACACAGACCAAGGACCGCTACATTGGATGCTGATGTTACGAATGGATATGCAATCTGATATTTAACAATTATTCCACGAGTGCTCGTTAGATATGAGATGGTGGATAGCGAACAAGGCGCGTAGCTCCGAGTTGGCTATAATCATCTCATATCCAACAGGCGTGAGTGGAATAATTGTTTTATTAAAAACGCCCAGAAAAACATCGAGAATTCTTTCCGACATTATTTGTAAAAACAACTGATTTTCAGCTTGTTTTTGTTTTTGAGCAAACGTGTATAGTTGCCTTATTTGGAGAGCATGGTATAATGGTTCATATGCCATAATGGCTAAGCCAATCAGAGCTCGAGAATTGCATTATCTAATGATTCAGTTTTTAATAATTAATATTAGCAAACGAACTCTGAACTGTGACCATTATTCCAAAGAAACCAATCTAGCCAATGCCGGATCCAGAGCTTCAGATAAGGGAGGGCCCGGTTATCCAGACCAAAGATAAGGGGGGAGCGGCCTCAAAAATATTTTTTTCGGCCCTTCGGGCCTCAGTTTGGTCTAAAAAAAGGGGGGGCTCCTCTGGATCCGCCACTGCTAGCTATACTTATAGTATACATTAGAATCTATGATTCTGTATGAAAGACCTCTGTATTTGTTATTCAATTTGTGGTTGAAACCTACCCTGCGAGCGGAGCCTCCTTTTGATTTGTTCAGTGAGGAGGAGAAATTAGGGACGGGCCACTATTTATCGAATGGGGGGGGGGGGGGGCGGGTGGGCGGATGATTTTTGGGGGGGATCACTTTATATTTAGGAGTACAAAAGGGGGAATCAGTCGTAACTGAGAAGCCAAAAGAGGGGATTACTGAAAACGTTGGAAGAATTCAGAGGCGGGACCACTCAAATTTGCTTAGAAAATGAAGGCATTGGAGGCGGGGGGGGTCGCGAAAGTCACTAAATGTTATTAGGGGGAATCACTTCGGTGAAGTAACATTCAAAGGGCGGATCGGCTAAATTTCACCTTGTTTTGCCCCAAATCCTCCCCCCCCCCCCCCCCCACCCACCCCAGGCGATAAATAATGACCGGTTCCTTAGGAGCTTAAGAGGCTGTACCTGAATGACGTCAAGCCCTTGATAGCCTGCTAGCAGCAAGCTCTGCATTCATGGCGAGACAGCGAAGTGAGCCGCCAGAGAACGCGCCAAATGGAGAGCTTGCTCGCAGGCTAAGGATTCCTCCCTTCTTCTATTAAAAGTAAATATTTAGCTTTGATTGACTCTATCTGGTCAGTCATATATGACTGCAAAACGACCTCACGTGACATATGACCTGATTACCTGATTCCTAGTGTTATAACTGAATTACAAACGATACTAAACAGGGCCGTAGTAAGTCTTTAAAAACTAGAGAGACACAGAGATTTTAGGTAGCTCGTTGTATTTGAAAAGCAGAGGGTTTGGGTCCACAGGACTCATTGGAATGGTCTCTGTATCTTAAACCAGAAATGTTTTTTTCAACTTTTATGCGTGCATGTTTTGACTTTTTGGGGCAAAAAACTG
Organism: Porites lutea; assembly: GCF_958299795.1. NCBI lineage: Eukaryota > Metazoa > Cnidaria > Anthozoa > Scleractinia > Poritidae > Porites > Porites lutea. The sequence goes on from NC_133212.1 coordinate 23,042,829, forward strand.
GCGGGGAGGCACGATCCTCCGGCCCCTCCCCACGCTACCGCCCCGGCGCTAAGAGGTCAAATTTAGAATTTAAAGCGATATATGAGAGAATTTCAGCTCTTAGTATGGACTCTCGTATTCCACTGCGTGTGTGAATGTTGAGATAAGCTGTGGTGCAGTCCCGGGCCTACCATTTACATAAACCTCCCGAGTGGAAATCTTGTGTATAAACACAAAGCTTTATAACTTTGACACAGTGGGAGAGCGACCCGCTACAAAGTACATCCAAATCAGCTGAACAGACTAAAAAAAGAAAAATTGCATCCCCTCAAATCTCAGTTAACGTTTTCTGAAGATTCGCAACGGAATCACCGCCAACCATTTGATTTTCCAACCTGAATTTCCAGCCTTGCCTTGTAAATGGTAATCACTCAAGGTCTTCTTTTTAAGCCTTTTATATGTTTAGAAGGAAGAAGAAGATTGTTCATAAACACTAAGTAAAATCAACTGAACACAATCCATTTTTCCAAGTCCTAAACTCTTCAGTTTCCCGTTCTGGAGAGATTTGAACGTCATCACTCATCGCCCCGTGAAAGGGAATTCAGATCAAGACAGTTTTAGATTTCGAATTCAACTGATACTGGATTACAGACTTTGTTAGTGGAAAGTGGATTCTGGATTTTAATCGTTAGTGGGATTCCGGATTCCTTGAGCTGTATTCCGGATTCCACAAGCAAAAATTTCCCGGATTCCCTTACATCCGGGACACGTTCGATTAAGTTTAATTCTCGTAGACTAATAACTGCCGGCGCGTAGAGAAAAATAAGGTTAATTAAAGCTCGGTGCAAAGAAATTCGACCTCAAATGTTTACAATAGACAAAATTGGTTCAAAACAATTTGGGGAAATTCGATTATCGAGTTTTCAATCTTTGCATGATTGGTCGTTTATTCGGCTTCTTTTTATCTTATTATCATCTGAAACCCGAAGGGGCAATCTCACATGAATGGCGAAACAAGACTAAACTTCTTACAAATTAAAGAAAACTATACAATCAATTTAAGGGTAATTGTCCCGGAGGATATAACAAACAACCACTGAATACTTTACATACAGGCTAAATTGAAAAAATCTACTTGAGATCCGCTCTTTCAAGCTTTCAAAACACAATCAATAATGACGACAAAACAAAGTGGTCCTATAGAAAAGATGATACAGCGAGCAAAGAGAACAATAAGGAGCTTTAATCTATCTCCCGGCTATGGTCTCTTGAGCGAGCTTAATAATTACATTAAAAAGTCAATTTTTCGAATCTGTATTTGTGCGACAGAACTACGGGAAATAGCTTTCAATTTTCAAAAAATAAATGAATTTGACGCCAAATAAATTCTGTATACAACCAGCTGATATTTTGCCAAAAAAACGAAATTAATCTTCATTACCATGTTTCCTAAACTTTCAAACAATTAGGTCTCTTTATAGAAACCGTAGCGGGGAGAAATTAAAATAATCATCTTTTTTATTCACCAGTGGGGTCTGTCCTTAAAGGGTCGATTCTTCATAGTTGTAACACACGAGGTGTTTTTTAGTTACTTTTAGCCGATCTGAGGTTAATAAAAACTAGCAACGTGCCCCTACTCGCCGCGGATAAAGTGATGACAGTTCCCTATATATCCAATAAACTTTGGGACTTTGGAAAAGATATCACAAGGTGGGTAGTTTTTGATGCATGAGCGCCTTTTATTTTTTGTTAGTGGTTTCTTCCATGCACTCCTGCTTTCTCCGCCTCATTTTTGAGTGCACCAGTTTAATTTTAGAGTAAAACCAATAACAGCATCATTGTTTTAGAGCCTCGCAGACAAAAAAATTAACTCACGGATCCGATTTGCAAGTAAAATAAATTTAATGCCCTTGTCATCCTAACTTCAATGTGTATTTGTAGTCCATTCACAATGTTTGCATTTTCCAGTGACTCAGTTACGTCAAAAATCAAGGTTTTTGTGAACCCTTAAAGAACTTATCATTTCGACACAAGGAATGAGTGACCTTTTGTATGCATGACATTAATTTGATAAAATCTCCATTGTAAACTGTGTACATTAATCGTATATACGCTTTCTTTTTGACAGCGAAAAGCTTGCATGTTTAGGCTTAGGTATAGTATGGACAGTTTTTGTCTGCTCATTTCCTAATTCGAGTAAATATTGTCAACTAGAATCTGCTGTTTGCCTTTTGCCGTAAACGTTATTTTAAATCTTTCCATGAGCCCCTGGTAGAACTTTTTCACGAGAGGTTATTTTGATTTTTCGAGTGATTTTACTTAACCCGTCGAAATTAACACTATGTATAATTAGTGCCAAATACCAAATATATCCCAACCTAGTTCCCACGGTTCTCTCCTACCCGTCTCTGCAGAGCGAGAGAGAGAGTCGGGTAGGAGAGAGAACCTGGGAACGAGGTTGATATTCCGGGATTCCGGAATCTGGGACATTTTTTTCTCGTGGAATCCGGAATCCCACTAACGATTACAATCCGTGATTCAAGGTCCACCGACAAAGACTGGAGGCCATTAAATGGAATCCAGAATCCAAGACTGCCTTGTTGGATTGCCTTGCATAGGGCGAAAAACAAAAAGCAATGAAATTACAGTATGATACCGCGTATTCACCAGTATCTATTTTACTGGTTAGGTAAGATCATTGTAGTAAAATTATTTTACGCTTGTACCTCTTAATTAATTTCAGCAATTTGAAGTCACATTTTGACAATATTTGCTTTGGTGACCGCCAGTTGGTATCGTCATAAAATGTGACGTCATAAGAAGCATTTGAACAAAAATGAGACTTCATCTCACTCTTTAGGGTAAAAAAGCAGAGAAATTATAACGTTTTTATGTCCTCAAGCATGAAAAATGCTTCACTTTTTAAGCTCTTAGCAAAATGCTGGAGGCAATGAAAGATGGTCGCAATTTGGAATGACGTCAATGGTCTGAAGAAGAGTCATATCTCATAAATGTTTATTAGTGTAGAGCCTCTTACAGGGTCTTAGAATCTTAAGTAAATTGTCAATCTTTTCACAACTGTTTAAACACTATGGGAGTTTTAAACCTTCATCCCATTTGGGTACGTTTTTTTTTAAGTTTCGAGAATCATGAAAGGTATTTATGTCGATGAGCGAATTAAACGAATACTTTGTATTAAGTTAAAATTTGTAACTATGTTTTTCCGCTTTCTTCATTTCGGCATCGACGTTTTTTAAAATATTTTCGTTCTAGTTTTTGTCCTCTTTCTCCTAATGGCGCTAGAGCAATAGATATTTTGAGTTGTTGCAATGCTACATTGTTAAATGTCGTTAATGTTCACTGTCTGTAAAGTCATACTAATTTGTTGTAAAATAAGAATATTTTTATCTATGGTGGTGGTTGATTTTCATTCTGGCGGCCCTCACGTTTGATTACCAGAGCTGTTTCAAGGAGAAATTACGTTCTGGTTGCTCGCTCTAAAGGATTACAGAGTTTTAGCGTCCTAATATATTAAGAAAGGACAGGTGGAAATAAGATCGTTTTTCGTTAAATATGAAACTTGACACCCTGGCTTTCAGCAGCAATTTACATTTATCATCCCACATTGAATAAAAATAAAATGTATGCAATAATGTTTTTACGTTCGCCTCGTCTCATATAAATTACAAATTGTAACGTCATTACACCCGTCTGGAGCTAAAATGGGACAGCCCGACAAAAGCACAAAGGCAGAAAACCTGAAAATAAGGTTATATTATTCACGTTGCCATGTTGACAAAAAGAACTCATGTCTTGCATTTTGAAATTGAATATCCGACTAATCTACCGCCTGTCATACTTTTTCGATTTTATTTCGTTGTTTATGAAAACGTGTTCGTTTTGGGCATATTGCAACCTATCAGTGTCCCCAGTTGACCTTTACCAAATAATGACGGATTTTCTGAACTTGAAATTAAGGTCACTAATATGGCGGAGATGCTGAATAGAACACAATGAAAAAGCTTCATTTATTTTCAGGCAATGAAACGGTCACCAAAAGAAATGATTGACAAGTGTTGACTACAAGACACATAGCGGTTTAGATGAGCTTAAGAAGTAGAAAACAGTCGTTTAGGGTGTCTTGCGATTTAAAACTGTGGTTTGTGCTAAAGGCGTATGTATATTTTATAAAGACGAACAATCCGAGAAAACTGAGGAAATTTAGATTTGCAATAAAAGATTTTTAAAAATACCAATCAAACAACACTTGATTCGTCGAAAAAAAAACCATCTGGCAGTTCGCATTTGAATTGCTTAAACTGAATCTAAAAAGAAAAAAATCTTTCTGTGCGAATCTAATTTTTGCGCTGTCGTTGCATTCAAGCGCTCTTATTTATTTTCCATTGCGACCGTTTCCAAGAACAAATTTACATAACACCATTTGGGTCCTTTTTGAATGTTAATATGAACTTTAACCATTCAGAGGAGAGCGATTCGTCAACTGATGCGAAATTCTCAGCATTCGCATGGCTGATTGGCTGAGAACTGACACTAGCGTGCGAGAAACCATTCTTGTAGTAATAAAATGACTCGAGCGATCCTCTCCGACGTGCGTTTTTATTAAACTTTCTAATTGGCAATCACCCAATAGCATCATGAATATTAATACTACTGCAGGTGGAAGGAGAATGTGAGTGTTTTGTAATATCACCCCACAAATTGCTTATCCTAACCTATCCTGTGTGAGAACCACTTTTTCCTCGGCAACGTTTATCAAAACAGAGCAAAAATTAAAATTAGAAGATGATATTCCTGGATGAAAGTAAAAGAGGCCCAGAGGTGACCATCGAATAAAAAGTTTGTCAAAATAGACAAAAAACGGAGAGAGGAAAATACGCGGATTTCAATTTACAACCCGAAGCTTCGCGGTGTGTTTATATTTGAAATTACCATACGAAGTTTGTGCAAGCGTGGTATACCAATACTCGTCGTCTTTTGGGGCTTCTTTCTGCGGTTAAAGATGTTACATTTGGAGCTAATGCTTGGTCAAAGCCAACCATAAATAAACCACGTTATCTGTATCTTATCAGGGGAGCCACGAGGCAAAAGGAAACATGATAATGCGGCAAGGCGAAAGTAAATGAAATATGTCCGAGGAAACGGAGGAAAATCTACAAGCTCTTAGGAAACGGGATCGCATAATTATTAATTGCGGTGGGGTCCGCCATGAAACATACAGGAGTACTCTTCGAAACTTTCCGAGCACTCGGCTCGCCTGGTGCACCGAAAACGTTCAAAATATTGCCAATGATTACGATCCTGACAAGAACGAAGTTTTTTTCGATCGCCATCCAGGAGTATTCGCAGCCATAATAAACTACTACCGTACCGGCAAGTTGCATAGTCCGCATGATGTCTGTGGTCCTTTATTTGAAGAGGAGCTCGCTTTTTGGGGAATCGATGAAAAACAGATGGAGCCCTGTTGTTGGACGTATTATACGCAACATAGAGAGGCACAGGAGAACTTAAAATTCTTTGAAGCGGCGGAGATGTCGGCTGAAGAAGATTACGACCACGACTCAGAGCTTGGTGATGTAATGTCGGATAGTCAAGTCGAGAATTTAGGTGGTGAGGAATCATGTTGGCAGAAATATAAACCAAGGATTTGGAAAGTATTGGAACACCAACGATCGTCTAGATTGGCAAAAGTAAGTTAAACCATAAGTAAAACTAGAGAATGATGTATTGTAAAAGTGAACCCCATTACAGACAGTTATGATTTAGTGTTTAACGATCGGACTCTTTTAGTTCTTCTCTGCCTTAAAAAAATGGCATTTGTTTATGCGTTAATTCGAGGTATCGCGTTGTTAAAAGAAATGGCATCTCTAGTTTTAAAAATAAATGGGGAAGATTTAGGGAACTTAAGTTGCTTTGGCGTCATGATTTCATACGGCTATTTGGGAACGATTGAGAAAATTATGTTGTTGATCGATAGCCAGGAAGTTAACTGAGGATACACAGCCTGAGGACTGCGTAAAAGAAGCTCAAATTCACCATGATTCTTAAACATATTTTCAGTAAAAAAATGTCTCGGTCTCTAGTTATTCTGTTGGTTTTTTCGAAAAAGCTGAATTGCCATAAAATTGGGCAGTTCAGTGGCTCCTAATAATTGTCCATTTTACTAGCGGTAATATTTTTTCTGTTTTGTTATGACTTCACTAAAACATCTGTTCGTCATTCGCTTTTATAATTTTATAAACGTATCGCTGTTGATCTTGAGTTACCTTTAAATATTTTTTTTAAAATCTGCATACCCAAAGCTTACACCAAGAGCTTAAACATTTATGTTTAAATTAATGTCTTAAAAACTGTACACGCACTTTAAAATAACTTAGAAGTTGAGGGAGAGATCCACTGCGGCTTAAATGTGATATGTTCAGTCTTCGCTGTTTTGTTTTGGCCGGTGATAGTCTGTACGGCTGTACATATGTTTTTTTTTTGCTTTTATGAACATAAATGTGCACGAAAAGTATAACTAATGTCAATTCAAATGATTCAATTGTTATAACAAACAAGAGGTATAATTCAACTTAACAGATTGTGTTTTTTTTGTTGCTGTACTCAAAGTGCTCTTTCTGAACTGAGATTGATTCTTACCCTTATAGCCTTGCTCAAAACCAATTAAGTGCAACTCGCATTGAGCTTATTTTCTATCAGAGGCCAAAAAAATTAAAGAAATTAATTTTTCATCGCGAAAAGATAAATAGTTTAAAAAGGGCGGTCTTCATGACTACCTCTGATTCTTACAGACACGGCTCACGGATACTAAGGTTTATGAGATAAGGCGTTATTGCATGTTCATGCGATACCACATTTATATTTGTCTAAATTTAATTCGAAGAAAGGAGTTTGGAAATGACGTGCACGTAACTTCTTTGAGAAATGAATACAAACATGAAAAGGTCATACAGAGGTTTTTATGGAGACAATTTTCACCTTATGGTGTTCAAATGGAATAATTGTGCATTAAATGAAATCAATTTAAATTGCGGTGTATCAAGTGGTCAATAAAAGCAGCCTTTTTGACCAAAAATGTATTAGTTTCATTGCTAAAAGCAACAGCTCTAGTCAAAATAGCAACAAAATACACGTGAATGACATTACAACGATTTTCGAATAAACTGAATAAAATTTTGCTCTGTTATTTTAGCAACGCTCAATTTTACACTCTTTTTGAAAAAAAAGATATCTGTTCATTCGAGTAACGTTGAAGGAAGTGTCACCCAAGTTAAGTGAGGGCAAATTTAACGTTCTCTTCATGTGAAGTGCTTTAGCTCGACAGGGTCGATTTTCGCGATAATAATTCGCCACAGTCTTGTAAAATGTTCATATGGTTATAGTAGCAAATGCCTTGTAGGATGGGATTAAAAAGCCGTCGCATGGCAACACAGAAACTCGTCTGAAAATCTGTAAAAGAGTGGTGTAAAAAAAAAAAATTTCCATAGTGTTTGGACGATTGACGGTACCATATAAATTGTATATGGGTTAGTAATGAACAGAACAGGAACTAGGGTTGCTGCTGAACTTTTTTTTAGTTATTTTTCTCCTCGCTTTCTGACAACTCTTTTAAATCGCCATTGTCATCTATCAACTCATTAATAACAATGTCAACAATGAAAACAACTTCTTTTTCCTTTAAATCCCACCGCTGTTGGTACTTCCTGATACATTTTTCAATACGTGTAAAATTCTACATCGTCATGCTCGCCACAGACACCTGTGCAAATCTACAGGAAGCATCGAACTTCGAAATGGAAACCAAACGTATCGACCACGTTAAACACTTTTAAAATGACTTGTCTCGAGGGAAACAAAATTTACTGTTTCCCGAGGGACCAGTCTTTAAGTGATTTGTTATTTAGCGGGAAATTTTGAGGCTAGAAATTCATTAAACCTCGCTGTAATGGCGGTCGTCGGTCAACATTCGCGGGTAACAGTGTACTGTTACCCTCTGACGTCATAAATTTTGCAATGTTGCCGGCTCAGAGATTTTGGCGGGAAACAGTTTGTTTGTTAGATGTCATGTGACCTCGAAGTAATGGCCATCGAGAGCGCGCGCTGTTGGAAAAAAATATCCAGCTATATAACAATACATATTATTTCTCGATATAACTGGCTCACTTAGTCCTGCCTCCTACTCAATGCTTGCCTATTAAAACATTTTCCATTCTTTCAGCATCGAGCTGGTGGAAAAAGGCACAAGTGCACCGCTCACAGTCGATGAGTTCAATAGATCCTTGCCTTCGTATTCCAGCAAACCTTTCCTTCTGCATTTTTCATTTATCCCCTGTTTTTCTCTCTCGTTTCCCTGCCTTTATGGGTCAGCACTGTGATAAGTAACGTTCCAAATTTGTGTTAGGATTCCCTATGATCGACCTTGACCATAGCTATTTTTCCGTCGCATTGAACCCGGGGGGGGGAGTACTCCCTTATATAAGCCATACAGAGATGTGACGCCCCAAAGGGTATAGTTTGTGCGCCGTTTATTCGGTCTGAAAACGGTATAGATTTTGCCCATTTTGGTCTGGAATCGGGTATGATTTCACTCAAGGAACTTAGGGAGTGAATTAACGTATTTGCTGTTTCAATTCCAACTGAATCGGAAAGAATCCTCCCCCGGGGATGTTGAATATCCATTACAACCAGGTTGTTGGCTCAAGCAGTCTCTGTTATTCTGGACAACAAGACGAAGCAGGGGCACCCAACGTCAATTTTCGGAAAATATCTGTTCGGAAGACGATTTGAGTTCTAGAATTTTCGGAACATTTGTTGCAAAATTTCTTGCTTGTCTGCCTCTCCTAGGATTTTCGAACATCTAAAAAATGGTATAATTGCCCATTTTAAAGGATTTTTACCCTAAAAAAGTCACCTAGAATTTTCGGGAGCCTTTTTTCTGGCTGAAATTTTCGAAAAGGTAAGTTTTGATCCCCATAATTTTCGGATCACTAGACTTTCAGCTAGGAAATCCGAACAGATGAAAAATTTTTAGGGGATAAAAATATGCCTATATCTACTGTTTAAATATCAAATACGTTTAACAATACTATGTTTAAGTGGTTTTGAACTATATTCCCGTTGGGTGCCCCTGACGAAGCTAAGCTCCAAAAGATTTAGCTTTTTTATTATATTCTACTCTTCCTGTCAAGCAGTTAAAGAAGCATCATTTGCAAGAGTACAATTCTGCGTGTTTGAGTTATTGAGTGGCGCGTTGTTCATAAACAAAATCTAAGTGTATCCTCCAACCTTGGATCGTTTCTACGAGAAGACTAACTCTCAGTTTTGTCTCTTTTTGCAGTTTACGTTCTTTGTATCGCTGATGTTTATAATTTTATCGGTGTTGGCGTATTGCGTACAAACTATCGACGAGGTGAAAAACAATCCGTCTGCCCGTTTGGCCATGGTCATTATTGAAGGTGTATGCGGTGTCTGGTTTACAATCGAGTTCACACTAAGACTTGCAACTTGTCCAAGCAAACATGAATTTGTCAAGCAAATAATGAATTGGGTTGACTTTATCGCTATTTGGCCATTTTACATACGTATTTTAACAACGACAGACTACCCACTTGGAGCAACGAGTCTTACGTACGATATTCTGGCAATCTGCAGGCTGTTACGTCTGTTCAGATTCTTCAAAGTAAATCTGGGATTCCAGATTCTCAAGCAGACAATGATAGCAAGCTCTCGCGAGTTAATGCTGCTGGTTCTTCTGTTGATTGTTCCTGTGATTATCTTTGCCAGCTGCGCGTATCTCGCGGAAAAGGATAAAAATGCCGAAGAATTTGGGTCCATACCAGAGTCCTTTTGGTGGGCTATCATCACTATTACCACTGTGGGTTACGGAGACACAGCGCCCCTTACTCCACTTGGGAAGCTCTTTGGTTCTCTTTGTGCGGCACTATCTATTATTATAACTGCTCTTCCAATCTCAATTATCGGTAACAACTTCTCGTTGTACTATTCTCACGCGCAGGCGCAAATGAAACTTCCCAAGAAATCGAAGAGGCTCATGGTAGGTGCTGCTAATACCCTATTGTTGCAGTCCGCAAGACCAAGTGAAGATATGGCCAGTACGGATTTGGTTGAAGATAGGCGGGATTCAGGCAAAACCTTTCCAGTTGCCAATGGTTCCCTGGGAGGAGATGCTAAAGTCCATCCTTATCGTGGAAGGTAGGTCAACAGGCTTCTTTTTATCACAAACGTTTTGTGACGACTTCTGTTCGTGTTTTACATTCTGTCCCCGGTTGTTAGAACGATATTCTGGCGTTATCCACCAAATAAATCACTATCCAACAGATATGGATTTGGGAAACCAGGTGCGTCATCCAGTGGATAGCGCTAAACACCTTTTGAACAACTCGGGCCTGGACTTAACGTGGCCCTAGTGAAAAATTAAACATCATTTGTACTGTTGTCTCCTTTTTCCCAGGGCCCGACGGGCGCGGTCATCTTTGTACGCTGGAGGTATGACAGCCCGAATCTCCTACCCAGTGCGTACCCGAAGCAGTGAAGAAATGATCGTGGTCAATAGCCCTCCACTGGACGACAGGAAAAAAAGTCATACCAGTACTCAGAGTACCACTATAGATACCCCTCCTAAGAGTCCTCCTCACTACGGAAACACACTTACAGTGGACCCACCAGAGCTATCTGAAGCTTTCACAGGCTTTGTAGAACCGCCGGAGATTAACAGAAGCCAAAGTATAATTCACCGGGAATGTGATGAGTTTGAAATGGACGACATTGACCAGGTGATTGCTTCTATAAAACCACGTGAAAGGAATGAGAATATGTCAAATGGGAGCCCGGGAAGGCCCGGCACTTCAGGAAGACCCGGCACCGCCGGGAGACCGGGTACCCCGGTGAAGAGGACACTTAAAAACTCGGTGAGATTTGTTAAACCGACATTAACAGTGACGCTAAATTCAGAAGATGCGAATTTTGTGAACGAGACCTTCGTTGAAGACGATCAGGACGGAGAGAATGAACAGGAAGTACATAACAACAACGATAATAACCCAGGACGGATAAAATATCAAAGAAGATCGGCAGTCCGAAGTCCTGTCCATTCAGTTTCGTCAATGACAGATTTGCGGAGAGATCGGACGTAGTATATATTCAGGACTTAGTTAATCAGTGATTTGGATATCTACCCAACAGAGTTTTTATATTTTGAATAACAGCCCAGCTTTCAATTGTGGGATCATTTGAGTTCAGATTTTTTAGATTATTTTTTTATTCTCGTCTTTTGGTTGACAAAGCCATCTAGTCACCCAGGAGGTGGAGTTTAAAGGCTCCTGTGAGAGATTAACGGTGACTAGTCAAGCCAATCTTTACCCAGAAAGTTCTCTTGCAGCGTGTGAAGAGCCGAGGAAACTGATGGTGGTTTAATAAACTGGCCGGACTCTTCTGGCCTGTCTGCTTTTAGTAAAGTTGAACCTCTCCACAACGGCCACCTTGAGGACAAAACAGAGTGGCAGTTGTAGAGAGGTGGCCGTTGTGGGGTGGTTTAAACAAGAGTCAAAGTATGGACTGTGTGCTGTGTGCAAAACAAGTGGCCGTTGTAGAGAGGTGGGCGACTTGTGGAGAGGTGGCCGTCAGTGGAGGTTCGAGTGAATCACAACTCTTGATAGGTCTGCGACACTTTGCTCAGTCCAAGGCCTCTTGCTCAAATATGTTATGATTAACACTGTATTCTCTGTACTGACGCTTCCAAAGTTGTGGAATGACGTCTTGTCTCACCCTAGAGTGCACTTTCCGAGTTGCAGTTCGTCGAAGTTGAGATTTAGTTGTCTGGTAAGTGAACTACACCAACTACATCGACTCTTTGACGTGAATCGGAATGCACCTTAAGATCCAAATAAAGAACTCAAAATTAGGCAGGAGGAGGCTGTATTTGTAAATTGGTTTGTAGGTTAAAATAAAAAATATCGATTTTGCCGTCTACTAAATAACAGTGGCAGCCAACACAAGAACCATTCAGAATTTAATTGTAGCAGAAAATTCCAGCTAGTGGTCCTAGCTTCCCTTGATTTGTCATAGACGTGGCGTACATAAGAGCCTGGTCTCTCGGTAGTGGTAAAGGAGCTGGTGGTATTATCACCATACTTTTGAAGTTGAAAGACCTCACCTTGCAAGCAACGCACATACTCCGCACCTCCTTGGTAGCCTGACTGATTTCAAAGAGGGCATTTTCATTCAGATGTATTCGGTAGTCCGGTCACTGATTATCTAAGTTCTGCTATCAAACGGGAATACATCATACCTGCATTGGCTCGAGTCAAAACTTGGGGAGAAGGCAAATTTACACTGCAGGTGTATTACAGAAACACATCGAGCTCCACATTGGAGAAATAACAATGGTCACGTAGTGTCGGAACATAACATTTTTGGAACCCAAGGGTTACTATTTCAACAGTGACGACATAACGTTGACGTCACAAGGAAGTCAGACCAATCCATCTAGAAAAGTTTCTTTTCAAAGTTAAAGAAAGGTATGGAAATCTGTGAGTAGAACGTATTCACGTGACATCAAAGTCACCTGACATTACGTTAGTGGACCCAAATAACAAGAAATAATTGTGCAAGAAAAGAGATCATTTCCCAAAGAAATTAAATTTGTTACTTTGTGTACGGTAACATGACCACTACGACTTTATATATGCGCACAGCCTGGAAAAATTAATTTAAGTTTCCTTAACTCAAACATCACCAATAGTAAAAGGCAGATAGGCGAGAACCAAGGAAGATTCCAAGATTATGATAATTTAAACATTGGTGTTTCTACGAAATATCGGCGTGTTATTTTCCAGTAATTAATTTTGTTACTGTTTAAAGCTCTATACGGGCTCTTTCCAGCTAAGCAGTCATATGGGACCGAGGAAAAACCCTTGCTGATGACAAAAACATGCAGTGGGACAAGAAAAACGATAAATTATCATCACCTAAAATCAATTTTTTCTCTTTTCAAGGTCCCACTGCATTGTTTAATTTTCAGTTTGGCTTTTTGTAGCATGTGTCTTTTTAATAAGCTGCAAATTGCCAATTGCACAGGCGGTATAACATCAGTCCCACATGGTATTTGTGTGTTTCTTACGCATGTGCCTAATACGAATATCAATCGAATGGCACTGCCAACAATCTTTCACATAAGGTGAAAAAAAAAAAAAATCACCTAAAAAGTGTGACTAAGCTAAGCCTTAGTGTAAATAATGTTATATGATAAAAAACACTGTTGGTCCTACCGAGTGTCTTTTTGCACCTAATATGACTCCAAGTTGGTCTTTCAGTCGAAAAGATACATTTACATTTTGTAAAATTTGTACCATTTGTGAACCATTTCTCTTCAACGAAGTGAAAAATATTTTGCTACTGTAACATATTGAGGAATTCATAATTATTTAACTAGAAAACAAATTGATAAAGGATATGTCCGCTTGTATAGATCATAAAATCCACTGAAGAGAGGATGAAACCCGTCAAATAATTTCACTTTATTTACTGTATTTGCTCGAAAAGGCGACGCCCTGGTATAAATTTCTCGACAAATTACTCTCATTGAGGGGCGAGAAACATCTTCATCTTGCTTTTCTCTAGTTGATATAGTTTGTTCTTAAGGATCATTGATGCAATTTTTCTTCTTTTTCCATAAAAAAAGAATTGCTGAAAGGTTATACCTTAAGGGCAATTTTGTAATATCAAGTTTCAACGTGAGGCTCATAATTAAAATCAGTTTTTCTCGATTGACTTGAAAAGTCAGCCGTTTTAATGCAGAAATAACTGAATAAAGATTCTCAAGAAGGGACACGAGGTGTGATGTAAGGATAGTTTCCGTCCAAGAAACACAGCGATGACAGATTTAGGGGAGTACTTCTTGCGACGCTTTTTCGAGTAAATACAGCTCGTCAAATTCTACAGCCACTATTGGACGAAACTTCTTTAAATGAAGACTTTGAGAACTTCCAGCTGGACTTTGGAAGGACAAAAAAGAGAATTGAAAATAGTCTTCTATTTATATCACTTAGCTTCTATGTTTTATACCTCATGTATCGTAGAGCGTGGAATAGACTGTCAATTTATGGCCGGCATTTGCTCAGTTCATCAGTCCTTGTACTCTCAAAGAATTAGTCCTTTTAACTGCAAAAACAACACTGTCTGACTCATCCCTTTCCATTGTTCCATGTTGCTCTTACAATGCACTCATGGTGTTAAAGACAAGAATGCACCATGCCCTCATAGCTCAGTGGGTTTTCTTTGCTATCTCCGCCATATTGGAAAACAAAAATACTCTGGAAAAAGTCTGAGGGGTAGCACTTCTGTTACCATTCTTTCCAAGATGCACTGCATGCTCTGTTTTTTACGCTGTATTGGCATCTGGGAGGAGGATTAAAGTAATGGTTTCAAAGGTTTCATCCCAGAATAGAAGGGTTAATGTGTGAGAACTGCAATTTTAACAGAACAGAAGTCAACGGTTTTGTTGGCTTTTATTTGATCTAAATACTTAGTTATAACAGGTTAGTTTTTGAAGACCTTCTTTTGTGATAGATTACAAATGTCTTTATCGCCTCGATGATACTTTCAATGTTAGATTGTAACAGAAAATGAATGAAACAGAAATGAATGATAGAGTCTCGTTACTCTGAGAAATAAGTGATGAAATTACAGCAAATTTGGTTTAGTGATCAGTGGTCGATATGATGTGTTTTTTACAAATCTGCATATTTCCCTATCCCAGCCGCCCGTCTCTTATTCTACTCCCCAGAGTGAGCTGTACCGCTTAATAAACATGACTTTGCCTTGTGTGTTCCCTATTAAGTTCAACGCGTACTGTTAATGTCACTAACTGCGCATGCCCCATGTGCACGTTATTACTTTGCGCATACCCTATGCCTAGGTAACTACTTTGTGCGCGCAGTGTTCGCGTTACTGCTAAGCTTGATCTCTGTTACTCTACCTTACTTTACTCGGTTATCGCAAAATATGGTGTATTGTCAGTGCCTCGCAGATCATCAATTATTGATCTATTCGCCACTGACAAATCACGATATTTTGGTCAAACCAATTGTCCAATAATTGTTAATTACTAATCCCTGAATCTCAATGAGTTTTCTTTTGTTTTATGTATTCTCCGCAGCCTCAGAGCTAAGTATGAATTTAAATTATATAAAAAAGGCGCATGAGTTGCGACATTCAGGGAAGTATTTAAATTCGTTGCTTTTAACCACCCGCTGACCAAAGGGGCTTGTTTATGAGTTGGAAATAACCTCCAATTAATTTCAGGGTGATTTCGAAATAATGTGTTTTGCTACGGCTTCTTTCAAGTCTAAGGAGTCGTTTTGTTAGACAAAGGCCGAGAGATTACCGTTATTGTATAATTTAAACAACAGCTTGGAGACAAAGATCGAGATGTCAATTTCTTAATCGAGAAAATGGAAAAATGTTTTGAAAATGTTATCAATGGATTGCTTTTGGCCTGTGCCTAAAAAATGATTTAAGAAAAAAATCGTCAAGAACTGATTTCCATTAACCGTGTCTGACCAAGGATTGGAGATGGTCGAACATGGCCGGAGTTCCGTGGTCTTGACTCACTGTAATATCTAATTTAAAAAAAAGGGATTAAAGCGGAATTTTTTTTCGTAATCTTGGAGTTTATCGCAGAAACGTAGTTATCTTGTTATGTGCTTTCACTGATTTAGTACAAAACAGAAATTTACTTTGCAACCACGGTTGGCAATGTACCAAGGTCAAGAGCTGATAACACGCCATGATCCCAGACCATGGTCACGTGACCATCGCCGACCATGTTCAAACATGGTCGGCAATGAAAAACCCTGGTATGATCGTCAACCGCTTGCTGGGGTAAGTGGCACACCTTTTCATTGATTGGTAACATCGGTAAAGGTACATAACAGAATTGATCTCTGGAAGTCCAGAAAAAGGTGAGACTTGAATGCTCAATCGAAGTAAATACCTGGGCCGAGTTGTTTAAAGCTGGTTTCGGTTAAGATAACCCAGGGTTAGCGCGAGATTTGAATTCCGATTTGAAAGATTTAAAAGCACTTCAGTTTTAATTCTTTTTGTCTACAAGTTGATGATTGGAAGCTCTGAAAATAGCAGTGAAAATTATCTTATAGAATCGGCTTTTGAACACAAAGCAAAGAAACCTGGATTACAATTTAACCTCAGGTTAGCGCTTATCGGCC
The DNA here is from genome assembly GCF_958299795.1 of Porites lutea. Classification (NCBI taxonomy): domain Eukaryota; kingdom Metazoa; phylum Cnidaria; class Anthozoa; order Scleractinia; family Poritidae; genus Porites; species Porites lutea. Next base: position 23,059,070 of record NC_133212.1, read on the forward strand.
TTCGGAAAACTGAGCCCAGAACGTTATTTTTACCGGCCTTAAGGAGCATTCTCTCTTTAATAAAAAGCTAAAAGAAATGCTTAAGGTTATTTTATTCATGAATAATGCCAATCGAGAAATAAAATATTACTAACGCGTAGTCATTGGCGATAATCTAGCTCCCCAGTTTGCAGAAGCTTTAGCTTCATATACGAGTCTTGCTGTGATTCCTGTATACTTTTGTTTTCTTTTAGAGTACGGTGATATTTTAATGAAAAATGACTTCGTCGGTATATTTATATTTATGTTGTCTGGTTTGTACATGACAAGGAAAAATAAGGTGACTGTTGCTTCGGTCATTTTTTATCATTTCGGCCCAGTTGTGCTTATTAAAAATGTGACCAGACGCAGATTGTCGTTTTTCAGCGGACAAAACTCACAAACTATAATTACGAATCTGACTGATTTGCTCGAAACACACGAAAGCGTTCATTTTAATATTAATGAGACACGGGTGGTCTTTTAAACGAGCTGAGATTAAAACTGTCAGGCATGCAAACGTGAGAATTTTATATTCCTTCATTACAAGATCAGCCTTGAGTGCCGTTGCTGAACATCTCCTTTATAAATTGGAAAGTTTATTTTTTTGTTGTTTGGTTCTTTTGTTTTTAAAAAGCCTAAACGTTTAAATCTCGTTCGGGAAAAGCATACTACTACTACTTATAATAATGAAAAATCAGTTTTTAAGTCATAATCGTGCTATCAACGTGAACTTGAAGTCTGTTCGTTAATGAGAATCACATTGTCACAAAACAACTCCCAAAAATTCCAATTTCTCGTAACAGGAGACGAATATATGGCCTTCCGGTTACTTGTCAGATCAGATGCCCTAACACTGAGTTACGGGGGGCTCTTCGAAGCCAAGGGTCGCTAGCCTCCATCAGCTTCAAATGAACCAAGTTTAATCGCCTTAATAGTTGCCAGAAGTCTCCTATCGCTCAGTAGTATATTGTAGAGTGCTTGGACTGGTAAACAAAGGGTCATAGGTTCCACTCCTGTTTGAAGAACTCGGATGTTTTTCCGCTTCGTCCATGCCAGTGAATGAAAAACATTCTATTCTCAGTCATAACCACGATTGTAATCCTAAGACTACAAAACTATTATTAAATATTATTGTTGTTATTATTAGCTTTAATGAGAAATAATCAATCCTCTGATAACAAAGACTTTTTGGATTAATTATTGCGAGGTTCTTGTCTTGAACTATTTCCTTCTTCTTATTCTTCTTGGCACCCAAACCGCAATGTCGAAAACCTTGTTCCTGCATATGAACACTTAAACAAATTGAAATTAATTTTCGTCCGCATCTAATCCTGCCCCGTTTATTGCACAAACGCTAAAATTGTCATAAAATACAGTATGTATACAAAATGAGCAGACAAGATGTTTGTCGACAGGACATTTCCTTCAAATACTCGAAAATGTTCTCACAATGAAATACTGAAGGCCATATTTGTAAATGTTCGTAAGTGAATAACCTCCTTCATTTTATCATTGAGATTCTCTTGAAATTCTAGTGCTTGGTCAAGCACCTTGACATAGATACGGAAAACTAATCAAGACTAGAACATTGACAATTCGAACGTTTTAGTCGATTGACTGAAGCCTCTTTGTGATTGGCTAATGTCACAATTCATTGTATTTAAATATTGATTTTCAATGTAAAACAATCTTTGCGGTATTTATAAATTAACCATAGTACTTGTACGGTTCCTGTTCGATAGACTTGCGTATCGCAGCATCGAGATGTAATATTAAGGTGCTATTTGATGAAGATGAGATTTAGAACAACCTACGTGACGAGATTACAAGTACAGCGAGGCACAAAATCAACGAAGTTGTTATGGAAATTTCGTGGAACTTAGCCGTAACAGGTGGCTAGCGCTTTAAGCGAAAGTACTGGTGAATGTAACCTATGTATTTTGAATCCAGATTTTAAAGCACAAGTTCCTCTTCAAATAATTGGATTTTAAATCCATGAAAATGCTTTCCGTCAGCTGAATCGCTTATACGGAGCTACAACGTCATGTTACTCGAACCTGGAACGATAGCTCGAGCGAAATCCGAGTCGAACTTCGAAGATTCGTTGCCAGCGCGCGGCGTAGCAAAGGACCGTGTCATAATTAATGTAGGCGGTTACCGCCACGAAACGTATTTAAGCACTCTTAGAGTTGTTCCAGACTCAAGGCTCGCTTGGATAGCTGAAAATGCCTCAAAACAAGCCGATTACGATCCAGAAAATAACGAATATTTTTTCGACCGTCACCCTGGGGTCTTCGCGAATATTATCAACTACTACAGAACCGGGAAACTACACTGTCCGAGCGATGTTTGCGGGCCGTTATTTGAGGAAGAGCTCGCATTTTGGGGAATAGACGAGCTTCAAATGGAGCCTTGTTGCTGGAGTAATTACACGCAACATAGAGAAGCGCAAGCAACACTTAAAGCATTTGAAGGACTGCAGAAAAGCATGGAGGAATCTGAAAACGAATGCAGTGCGTTTCGCGTTCGACCTAAAGTTTCAAGGAGAAGTAAATTGAAAAAAGAGATTTGGGCGATGCTGGAAAAGCCGTACTCATCTAAGTACGCTCAGGTAACCCTAATTAAATACGCCACTGCCGAATACAAATAGAAAAATAAATATATCGATAAGGTTTTTTAAAAGCAATTTTGCCCAGCAAGAATCTTGTAAAAGATATCAGGCGCCTTCTTTTTTTTTGTTGTTTTGTTTTTTTCTCTTTAAACTTCTTAAGGGGATTCAAAGACGCATTTAATTTGCATGCAATCGATCGAACTACCGATGCTTTTTTAAATGGATTACGGAAACGATATCAGCAGTTTCCAGTTGAGTTTTACAACCGTTTGAGTTTGAGGGTGCATATTCTGGGTAAATTGCTCCAACAAGTTAAGCAAGCGACCGTGGGGATATTATTATCGCTCAAAGCATTCGCTGACAAATGTTGTAATTTTTTTTCTCCGTATGCAAATTAGGAAAAGATAGTTGGCATTTTGACTATTCGAGTGGGTATGTTATTTTCAACGTGAACTTAAAAGCGCTGTTGAACTAACAGCAAACGTTTGTTTGCTTGGTATCATTGCTTTGTCGGAGGCCCCATCAATCAGCAGAGACATGCGGCATACATGTCTTCGTTTTGTTGAAACCAGAATCTATCGCGAAATATGATTACATGTATTTCAAATTAATTAACATGGTTGTCTCTAGTGTAGATTTATTATATATCTCTAGCATCGCCTTTCGACAGTTTACTTTCATAAGGCAAATACTTTAAAACATAATTTTGTTGCTGTTAAGAAGGCTGTCAAGAGATAAAACCGCTACGGTCCCTGGCCTGGCAACGGAGTACTGTGTTAACAATTTTGGTATATTTCGGGGACCTTATCACATATAAGAAAAAAGAAAATATTTTATATTTAATATTCAGCATCTCTGATTCAAATTTCCTTTTTTGTCGCTAAAAGTACAACGCGTAAAAAAAGTCGAAACAGAATCACATTTATAATCATAACATCCTTTGATTTCAAACTGACTGGCACTCAATTTCGAAAACCGTCTCTGAAAGCTTCGACAAGTTCTAAATCTTTCGATCTAGCAGTATTTTTATGTAAACATTCTTGGACTTAGAATTGTAGACTAGTAATTTTTGACTGTTCTTCTATTATTGTTTGGGTTTTTATAAACAGTCATGGTTACGTTGCTGCCTATCTTACTCACGTTTCTGAGCCATATATTTGCATATTATTCAAACACACAGGAAGTCTGACCATTGACTTGCAAATGTCTCAGTACTAGTCTGGTACAAATATTAATTTAAAAAGAAGAAAGAAAAATTGAGCCACAGAATCGTGAAAACGTCCTGTGCTATGGCTTTCAGTTATAAGATATCACTCCGTTTTATCATTGTCTGTGTAAGGTCGCTGCAAAAATACGACATTCATTTCGATTTGTTTGATTCTTTAAGTAAATTGTTTGATTTCAAACAACTATTAATATGCAGCGTAAATATTACACTGCCATTCACAGACATGAGTTTTGTATTCGTTTCCATCGTCTTTTGCTTAAATTAAAACTTAACAGATTCAGGTAATTGTACAGTATTAGTTTTATCTCGCAAATATTGTATATTCAATAACTTGTGAAAAATTTTCTGCGCATTTTGAAACTATTACTTTCTTGCAAAATAGGGGTACTGTTTTCAAATGTGCTAGAAATGTCCATTCAGTCACGTAAAAAAACTGTAGTTTTCACTAGCTGCTCATACTATTGATCAATACTACGAGAAGAAATTAAGATGGATCCGGACATATACTTCTTTATTGCACAAAATCGACTAGACTCGGTTAGGGCAAAATATTTGTTTCAAAAAGTGCTCACCATCTCAATTTCTAATCCATTTTTATAAGATTTATAGATTTTCATGCAATAACGTCCCAAGTGAACTCAGAAATACTCGTCCCTTG